>NW_027275801.1:0-50374 GCF_030028105.1 Mobula birostris
GTGCGCAAAAAGACAGCGATTTAGGGGAAGGAATGAGAGGTGCGCAAGGCACAGTGATATAGGGGATGTATGGGAGGTGCGTGAATAAACAGCGATATAGGGGACGTGATGAGATGTGCATGAAAACGCAGCGATATTAGGGAAGTTATGAGAGGTGCACAAATTCACAGCGATATAGGAGAAGTCATGAGAGGTGTGTGAAAACACAGCGAAATAGGGAAGGTATGCACAAAAACACAGCGATATAGGAGAAGTTATGAGAGGTGTGTGAAAACACAGCGATATAGGGGAAGGTATGAAAGGTGCACGAAAACGCAGCGATATAAGGGAAGGAATCGGAGGAGCGCGAAAACAGTGCGATATTGGGGAAGGTATGAGAGGTGCGCGAAGGCACAGTGATATAGGGGATGCAATGGGAGGTGCGCGAATACACAGCGATATAGGGGACGTTATGAGATGTGCATTAAAACACGGTAATATAGGGGAAGTTATGAGAGGTACGCAAAATTACAGCAATACAGGAGAAGGTATGAGAGGTGCGTGAAAACACAGCAATATAAGGGGAGGTATGAGAGGTACACAAAAACACAGCAATATAGGGGAAGGTATGGGAGGTGCTCGAAAACAGTGTGATATAGGGAAAGGTATGAGAGGTGTGCGAGAACACGTTGATACAGGGAACAGTATCAGAAGTGTGAGAACACAGAGCGATATAGGGGAAGTAATGAGAGGAGCGGAAACACAGCGATATAGGTGAAGACATGAGAGGTGCGCGAAAACACGGCAATATAGGGGAAGCTATGAGAGGTAAGCAATAACACAGCGATAAAGTTGAAGTTATGGGATGTGCGCGAAAACGGCGATATAGGGGAAGATATGAGAGGTGCGCAAAAACACAGCGATGTATGCGAAGCCATGGGAGGTGCGCGGGAAACAGGGCGATATAGGGAAAGGTATGAGCGGTGCGCGAAGGCACAGCGATATAGGGGATGATATGGGAGGTTATATAGGAGACGTTATGAGATGTGCATGAATACACAGCGATAGTCGGGAGACAATGACAGGTGTGCGTAAACACAGCGATATAGGGGAAGGTATGAGAGGTGCACGAAAACACAGCAATAAAGGGGGAGGTATGGGAGGTGCGCGAAAACAGGGCGATATAGGGGAAGGTATGGGAGGTGCGCGAAAACAGGGCAATATAGTGGAAGGTATGAGAGGTGCTCGAAAACACAGCGATATAGGCGACACTATGGGACGTGCGCGAAAACACGGCGATATAGGGGAAATTATGAGAGGTGCACGAAAACACGGCGATACAGGGGAATGTATCAGAGGTACGAGAAAACACAGCGATATAAGGGAAGTAATGAGAGGAGCGAGAACATATCAATATAGGTGAAGACATGAGAGGTGCGCGAAAACATGGCGATATAGGGGAAGCTGTGAGAGGTGAGCAATAACACAGAGATAAAGGTGAAGCTATGGGATATGCGCGAAAAGACAGCGATATAGGGGAAGGTATGAGAGGTGCGCGAAGGCAAAGCGATATAAGAGAAGGTATGAGAGGTGCACGAAAACAGCGATATAGGTGAAGGAATGGGAGGTGCACGAAAACAGCGATATAGGTGAAGGTATAAGAGGTGCGCAAAGGCACAGCAATACAAGGGATGCTATGGGAGGTGCGCAAATACAGAGCGATATAGGGCATGTTATGAGTTGTGCATGAAAACACATCAATATAGGGAAAGTTATGAGATGTGCGCAAAAATACATCGATATAGGGGAAGGTATGAGAGGTGCACGAAAACACATCGATATAAGGGAAGGTATGAGAGGTGCACGAAAACAGCGATGTAGGCGAAGCTATGGGAGGTGCGTGAAAGCACAGCGATATAGGGGAAGGTATCAGATGTGCATGAATACACGGCGATAGTCGGGAAGCCATGAGAGGTGTGCGAAAACACAGCGATATAAAGGAAGGTATGAGAGCTGCGTGAAAACACAGTGATATAGGGGAAGGAATGAGAGGAGCGCGAAAACAGGGCGATAGAGGGGAGGTTATGAGAGGTGCGTGAAAACCCAGCGACATTGGGGACGTTATGAGATGTGCATGAAAACACGGTGATATTGGGGAAGGTATGAGAGGTGTGCAAAAACACAGCGGTGTACGGGAATGCATGAGAGCTGCATGAAAACAGCGATATAGGTGAAGGAATGGAAGGTGCGCGAAAACAGGGCGATATTTGGGAAGGTATGAGAGGTGCGCGAAAGCACAGCGATATAAGGGAAGCTATGGGAGGTGCGCGAATATACAGCGATATAGAGGACGTTATGAGATGTGCATAACAACACGGCGATATAGGGGAAGCTATGAGAGGTGAGTAATAACACAGCGATAAAGGTGAATCTATGGGATGTGCACGAAAAGACAGCGATATACGGGAAGCTATGAGAGGTGCGCAAGGCACAGCGATATAGGGGATGCTATGGGAGGTGCGTGAATACACAGCGATATAGGGGACGTGATGAGATGTGCATGAAAACGCAGTGATATCAGGGAAGGTATGAGAGGTGCAAAAAAACACAGCGATATAGGAGAAGTTATGAGATGTGTGCGAAAATACAGCGATATAGGGGAAGGTATGAAAGGTGCACGAAAACGCAGTGATATAAGGGAAGGTATAGGAGGTGCGCGAAAACAGGGCGATATAGGGAAGGTATGAGAGGTGCACGAAGGCACAGCGATATAGGGGATGCTATGGATGCTGCGCAAAAACACAGCGATATAGGAGACGGTATGAGATGTGCATAAAAACATGGCGATATAGGGGGAGGTATGAGAGGTGCGCGTAAACACGGCGATATAGGGGAAAGTATGAGAGGTGCGCGAAAACTTGGTGTTACAGGGGAATGCATCAGAGGTGCCAGAAAAAACAGCGATGTCGTGGAAGACATGAGAGGTGCGCGAGAACAGGGCAATATAGTGGAAGGTATGGAATGTGCGTGAAAACAGATGCGATATAGGGGAAGGTATGAGAGCAGCACGAAGGCACAGCGATATAGGGGATGCTATGGGAGGTGCACGAAAACACAGCGTTATCGGGGACGTTATGAGATGTGCATAAAAACACGGCAATATAGGGGAAGTTATGAGAGGTGCGCAAAAATGCAGCAATAAAGGGGAAGTTATGAGAGGTGCGTGAAAACACAGCGATATAAGGGGAGATATGAGAGGTACACGAAAACACAGCGATATAGGGGAAGGTATGGGAGGTGCTCGAAAACAGGGCGATATAGGGAAAGGTATGAGACGTGTGCGAAACTCAGCAATATAGGGGATGGTATGGGAGATGTACGAAAAAACAGTGATATAGGGGAAGACATGAGAGGTGCGTGAAAACAGAGCAATATAGGGGACGCTATTGGACGTGCGCGAAAACTCAGTGATATAGGGGAACATATGAGAGGTGTGCGAGAACACGGCGATATAGGTGAAATTATGGGAGGTGCACGAAAACACGTTGATACAGGGAACTGTATCAGAATTGCGAGAACACAGAGCGATATAGGGGAAGTAATGAGAGGAGCGGAAACAGAGCGATATAGGTGAAGAAATGAGAGCTTCGCGAAAACACAGTGATATAGGGGACGGTATGAGGTGCGCAAAAACACAGCGATGTAGGCGAAGCCATGGGAGGTGCACGGGAAACAGGGCGATATAGGGGAAGGTATGAGCGATGCGCGAAGGCACAGCGATATAGGGGATGCTATGGGAGGTGCGTGAATACACAGAGATATAGGAGACGTTATGAGATGTGCATGAAAACACGGCGATATTGGGGAAGCCATGAGAGGTGTGCGAAAATACAGCGATAAAGGGGACGGTATGGGAGGTGTGCTAAAACAGGGCGACATAGGTGAAGGTATGAGAGGTGCACGAAGGCACAACGATATAGGGGATGCTAAGGCAGTTGCGCTAATACACAGCGATATATGGGACGTTAAGAGATGTGCATGAAAATGCGGCGATATTGGGGAAGCCATGAGAGGTGCGCTAAAATACGGCGATATAGGAGAAATTATGAGAGGTGCGTGAAAACACAGCCAGATAAGGGAAGGTATGAGAGGTGCACGAATACGCAGCGATATTGGGGGGAAGGTATGGGAGGTGCGCGAAAACAGGGCGATATAGGGGAAGTTATGAGAGGTGCGCGAAGGCACAGCGATATAGGGGATGTTATGAGAGGTGCGCGAAAACACCGTGATATAGGGGAAGACATGAGAGGTGCGCAAAAACAGGGCAATATAGTGGAACCTATGGGATGTTGGCGAAACCACGGCGATACAGGGGAATGTATCAGAGGTGCGAGAAAACGCAGTGATATAGGGGAAGACATGAGAGGTGCGCAAAAACAGGGCAATATAGTGGAACCTATGGGATGTTGGCGAAACCACGGCGATACAGGGGAATGTATCAGAGGTGCGAGAAAACACAGTGATATAGGGGACGCTATGGGACAAGCGCAAAAAAACAGTGATATAGGGGAAGGTATGAGAGGTGTGCGAGAACACGGCGATATAGGGGAAATTGTAAGAGGTGTGCGAAAACACGGCGATACGGCAAAATGTATCAGATGTGCGAGAAAACACAGCGATATAGGGGAAGTATTGAGACGAGCGAAAACATAGCGATCTAGGTGAAGACATGAGAGGTGCCCGAATACACGGCGATATAGGGGAAGTTATGAGAGCTGAGCAAAAACACGGCGATACAGGGGAACCTATGAGAGGTGAGCAATAACACAGCGATAAAGGTGAATCTATGGGATGTGCACGAAAACACAGCGATATCGGGGAAGTTATGGGAGCTGCGCGAAAACAGGGCAATATAGGGGAAGGTATGAGAGGTGCACTAAAACACAGTGATACAGGGGAACGAATGGGAGGTGTGCGAAAACAGGGCGATATAGGGGACGCTATAGGAAGTGCGCGAAAGCACAGTGATATAGGGGAAGGTATGAGAGGTGTGCGAGAATACAGCGATGTAGGGGAAATTATGAGAGCTGCGTGACAACACGGCGATACAGGGGAATGTATCAGAGGTGTGAGAAAACACAGCGATATAATGGAAGTATTGACAGGAGCGAAAACATAGCGATATAGGTGAAGACATGAGAGGTGCGTGAAAACACAGTGATATAGGGGAGGCTCTGAGAGGTGAGCAATAACACAACGATAAAGATGAAGCTATGGGATGTGTGCAAAAAGACAGCGATATAGGGGAAGATATGAGAGGTGCGCGAAACAGCAACGTGGGCGTAGCTATGGGAGGTGCGCGAAAGCACAGTGATATAAGGGACGGTATGAGATGTGCATAAATACACGGCAATATTGGGGAAGCCATGAGAGATGCGCGAAAACACAGCACTATAGGGGAAGGTATGAGAGGTGCACGAAAAAAAAACGATAAAAGGGAAGGTATGGGAGGTGTGCGAAAACAGGACGATATAGGGGAAGGTATGAGATGTGCGCGAAGGCACAGTGATATAGAGGATTCTATGGGAGGTGCGCGAATACACAGCAATATGGGGGGCGTTATGAGATGTGATTGAAAACACGGCGATATAGGGGAAGGTATGAGAGGTGCGCAAAAATACAGCGATATAGGAGAAGTTATGAGAGGTGCGTGAAAACACAGCGATATAGGGGAAGGAATGAGAGGTCCGCGAAGGCACAGCGATATAGTGGATGCTATGAGAGGTGCGCGAAAACACGGCGATATTTGGGAAGCCATGAGAGGTGCGCAAAAATACGGCGATATAGGAGAAATTATGAGAGGTGCGTGAAAACACAGCGAGATAAGGGAAGGTATGAGAGGTGCACGAAAACACAGCGATATTGGGGAAGTTATGAGAGGTGCGCGAAGGCACAGCGATATAGGGGATGCTATGAGAGGTGCGCGAAAACACCGTGATATAGGGGAAGACATGAGAAGTGCGCAAAAACAGGGCAATATAGTGGAACCTATGGGATGTTGGCGAAACCACGGCGATACAGGGGAATGTATCAGAGGTGCAAGAAAACACAGCGATATATGGGACGCTATGGGACATGCGCAAAAAAACAGTGATATAGGGGAAGGTATGAGAGGTGTGCGAGAACACGGCGATATAGGGGAAATTGTAAGAGGTGTGCGAAAACACGGCGATACGGCAAAATGTATCAGATGTGCGAGAAAACACAGCGATATAGGGGAAGTATTGAGACGAGCGAAAACATAGCGATCTAGGTGAAGGCATGAGAGGTGCGCGAAAACACGGCGATATAGGGGAAGCTATGAGAGGTGAGCAATAACACAGGGATAAAGGTGAATCTATGGGATGTGCACGAAAACACAGCGATATCGGGGAAGTAATGGGAGCTGCGCGAAAACAGGGCAATATAGGGGAATGTATGAGAGGTGCGCGAAAACACAGCGATATAGGGGAAGATATGGGACGTGCGCAAAAACACAATGATATAGGGGAAGGTATGAGAGGTGTGCGAGAATACAGCGATGTAGGGGAAATTATGAGAGGTGCGTGACAACACGGTGATACAGGGGAATGTATCAGAGGTGTGAGAAAACACAGCGATATAATGGAAGTAATGACAGGAGCGAAAACATAGCGATATAGGTGAAGACATGAGAGGTGCGTGAAAACACAATGATATAGGGGAAGCTATGAGAGGTGAGCAATAACACAGCGATAAAGATGAAGCTATGGGATGTGTGCAAAAAGACAGCGATATAGGGGAAGATATGAGAGGTGCGCGAAAACACAGCGACGTGGGTGTAGCTATGGGAGGTGCGCGAAAGCACAGTGATATAAGGGACGGTATGAGATGTGCATAAATACACGGCAATATTGGGGAAGCCATGAGAGATGCGCGAAAACACAGCAATATAGGGGAAGGTATGAGAGGTGCACGAAAACACAACGATAAAAGGGAAGGTATGGGAGGTGCGCGAAAACAGGACGATATAGGGGAAGGTATGAGATGTGCGCGAAGGCACAGCGATATAGGGGATTCTATGGGAGGTGCGCGAATACACAGCAATATGGGGGACGTTATGAGATGTGATAGAAAACACGGCGATATAGGGGAAGGTATGAGAGGTGCACAAAAATACAGCGAAAAAGGAGAAGTTATGAGAGGTGTGTGAAAACACAGCGATATAGGGGAAGGAATGAGAGGTGCACAAAAACACACCGATATAGAGGAAGGTATGGGAGGTGCGCGAAAACACAGTGATATAGGGGAAGACATGAGAGGTGCTCGAAAACAGGGCTATATAGTGGAAGCTATGGGATATGCGCGAAAATATGGCGATACAGAGAAAAGTATGAGAGGTGCCCGAAAACACAGCGATACAGGGGATGCTATGGGACGTGCGCAAAAACACAGTGATATAGTGGAAGTTACGAGAGGTGTGCAAGAACATGGCTATATAGGGGAAATTATGAGAGGTTCGCGAAAACACGGCGATATATGAGAAGTTATGAGAGGTGAGTGAAAACACAGCGATATAGGGGAAGGTGTGAAGGTATGAGAGGTGCACGAAAACACAGCGATATAGGGGAAGGTATGAGAGGTGCGCGAAGGCACAGTGATATAGGGGACGGTATGAGATGTGCATGAAAACACGGAGATATCGGGGAAGAAATGAGAGATGCATGGAAACACAGCGATATAGGGGAAAGTATGAGAGGTGCGCAAAAACACGGCGATACAGGGGAATGCATCAGAGGTGCGAGAAAACACAGCTATATAGGGGACGCTATGGGACTTGCGCGAAAACACAGTGATATAGGGGAAGGTATGAGAGGTCTGCGAAACACGGCGATATGGGGAAATTATAAGAGGTGCACGAAAACACAGCGATATAGGGGACGGTATGAGACGAGCACGAATACACGGCGATATTGGGGAAGCCATGAGAGGTGCGTGAAAACACAACGATATAGGGGAAGGTATGAGAGGTTAACAAAGGCACAGCGATATAGGGGATGCTATGGGAGGTGCGCAAAAACACAGCGATATAGGAGACGGTATGAGATGTGCATAAAAACATGGCGATATAGGGGCAGGTATGAGAGGTGCGTGTAAACACGGCGATATAGGGGAAAGTATGAGAGGTGCGCGAAAACTTGGCGTTACAGGGGAATGCATCAGAGGTGCCAGAAAACACAGCGATGTAGTGGAATACATGAGAGGTGCGCGAAAACAGGGCAATATAGTGGAAGCTATGGGATGTGCACGAAAACAGGGCGATACAGGAGAAGCTATGAGAGGTGCGCGAAAACACAGCGATATAGGGGACGCAATGGAACGTGCGCGAAAACACAGTGATGTAGGGGAAGTTATGAGAGGTGTGCGGGAACACGGCGATATAGGTTAAATTATGAGAGGTGTGCGAGAACACAGCGATACGGGAGAATGTATCAGACGTGCGAGAAAACACAGCGATATAGGGGAAGTATTGAGAGGATCGAAAACATAGCGATCTAGGTGAAGACATGAGAGGTGCGCGAAAACATGGCGATATAGGGGAAAGTATGAGAGGTGCGCGAAAACTTGGCGTTACAGGGGAATGCATCAGAGGTGCCAGAAAACACAGCGATGTAGTGGAATACATGAGAGGTGCGCGAAAACACAGCGATATAGGGGACGGTATGAGATGTGCATGAATACACGGCGATATTGGGGAAGCCATGAGAGGTGCCTGAAAACACAGCGATATAGAGGAAGGTATGAGAGGTGTGCAAAAACACAGCGATATAGGAAAAGTTAAGAGAGGTGCGCGAAAACACAGCGATATAGGGGAAGCTATGAGAGGTGCGCAAGGCACAGCGATATAGGGAATACTATGGGATGTGCGCTAATACACAGTGATATAGGGGACGTGATCAGATGTGCATGAAAACGCAAAGGTATTGGGGAAGGTATGGGAGGTGCACGAATACACAGCGATATAGGGGACGTTATGAGATGTGCATAAAATCACGGCGATATAGGGGAAGTTATGAGAGGTACGCAAAAATACAGAAATATAGGAGAAGTTATGAGAGGTGCGTGAAAACACAACGATATAGGGGGAGGTATGAGAGGTGCACGGACACACAGCGATATAAGGGAAGGTATAGGAGGTGCGCAAAAACAGGGCAATATAGGGGAAGGTATGAGAGGTGCACGAAGGCACAGCAATATAGGGGATGCTATGGGAGGTGCGTGAATATACAGCGATATAGGGGACATGATAAGATGTGCATGAAAACGCAGCGATATTAGGGAAGGTATGATAGGTGCACAAAAACACAGCGATATAGGAGAAGTTATGAGAGGTGTGTGAAAACATAGAGATATAGGGGAAGTTTTGAGAGGTGTGTGAAAACATAGAGATATAGGGGAAGTTATGAGAGGTGCACGAAAACAGCGATATAGGTGAAGGAATGAGAGGTGCGCGAAAACAGGGCGATATAGGGGAAGACATGAGAGGTGCGCAAAAACAGGGCAATATAGTGGAACCTATGGGATGTGTGTGAAACCACAACGATACAGGGGAATGTATCAGAGGTGCGAGAAAACACAGCGATATCGGGGAAGTATTGAGACGAGCGAAAACATAGCGATCTAGGTGAAGACATGAGAGGTGCGCGAAAACAAGGCGATATAGGGGCAGCTATGAGTGCTGAGCAAAAACACGGCGATACAGGGGAACCTATGAGGGGTGAGCAATAACACAGGGATAAAGGTGAATCTATGGGATGTGCACGAAAACACAGCGATATCGGGGAAGTAATGGGAGCTGCGCGAAAACAGGGCAATATAGGGGAAGGTTTGAGAGGTGCGCGAAAACACAGCGATATAGGGGACGCTATGTGACGTGCACAAAAACACAATGATATAGTGAAAGGTATGAGAGGTGTGCGAGAATACAGCGATGTAGGGGAAATTATGAGAGGTGCGTGACAACACGGTGATACCGGGGAATGTATCAGAGGTGTGAGAAAACACAGCGATATAATGGAAGTAATGACAGGAGCAAAAACATAGCGATATAGGTGAAGACATGAGAGGTGCGTGAAAACAGTGATATAGGGGAAGCTATGAGAGGTGAGCAATAACACAGCGATAAAGATGAAGCTATGGGATGTGTGCAAAAAGACAGCGATATAGGGGAAGATATGAGAGGTGCGCGAAAACACAGCGACGTGGGTGTAGCTATGGGAGGTGCGCGAAAGCACAGTGATATAAGGGACGGTATGAGATGTGCATAAATACACGGCAATATTGGGGAAGCCATGAGAGATGCCCGAACACACAGCGATATAGGGGAAGGTATGAGAGGTGTGCAAAAACACAGCGATGTAGGAGAAGTTAAGAGAGGTGCGTGAAAAATCAACGATATAGGGGAAGGTATGAGAGGTTCATGAAGGCACAGCGATATAGGGGATGCTATGGGAGGTGCGCGAAAACACAACGATATAGGAGACGGTATCAGATGTGCATAAAAACATGGCGATATAGGGGGAGGCATGAGAGGTGCGCGTAAATACGGCGATATAGGGGAAAATATGAGAGGTGCGCGAAGGCACAGCGATATAGGGGATGCTATGAGAGGTGCGCGAAAACACCGTGATATAGGGGAAGACATGAGAGGTGCACAAAAACAGGGCAATATAGTGGAACCTATGGGATGTGCGCGAAACCACGGCGAAACGGGAATGTATCAGAGGTGCGAGAAAACACAGCAATATAGCGGACGCTATGGGACATGCGCAAAAAAACAGTGATATCGGGGAAGGTATGAGAGGTGTGCGAGAACACGGCGATATAGGGGAAATTGTAAGAGGTGCACGAAAACATGGCAATATAGGAGAATGTATCAGAGGTGCGAGAAAACACAGAGATATAGGGGAATTAATGATAGGAGCGAAAACATAGTGATATAGGTGAAGACATGAGAGCTGCGCGAAAACATGGCGATATAGGGTAAGCTATGAGATGTGAGCAATCGCACAGTGATCAAGGTGAAGCTAAGGGATGTGCGCGAAAACAGCGATGTAGGTGAACTATGGGAGGTGCGCCAAAACACAGCGATATAGGGGACGGTATGAGATGTGCATGAATACACGGCGATATTGGGGAAGGTATGAGAGGTGTGCAAAAACACAGCGATATAGGAGAAGTTAAGAGAGGTGCGTGAAAACACAGCAATATAGGGGAAGGTATGAGAGGTTCATGAAGGCACAGCGATATAGGGGATGCTATGGGAGGTGCGCGAAAACACAACGATATAGGAGACGGTATGAGATGTGATTGAAAACACGGCTATATAGGGGAAGGTATGAGAGGTGCACAAAAATACAGCGAAAAAGGAGAAGTTATGAGAGGTGCGTGAAAACACAGCGATATAGGGGAAGGAATGAGAGGTGCACAAAAACACAGCAATATAGAGGAAGGTATGGGAGGTGCGCGAAAACAGTGATATAGGGGAAGACATGAGAGGTGCTCGAAAACAGGGCTATATAGTGGAAGCTATGGGATATGCGCGAAAATATGGCGATACAGAGAAAAGTATGAGAGGTGCCCGAAAACACAGCAATACAGGGGATGCTATGGGACGTGCGCAAAAACACAGTGATATAGTGGAAGTTACGAGAGGTGTGCAAGAACATGGCTATATAGGGGAAATTATGAGAGGTTCGCGAAAACACGGCGATATATGAGAAGTTATGAGAGGTGAGTGAAAACACAGCGATATAGGGGAAGGTGTGAAGGTATGAGAGGTGCACGAAAACACAGCGATATAGGGGAAGGTATGAGAGGTGCGCGAAGGCACAGTGATATAGGGGACGGTATGAGATGTGCATGAAAACACGGAGATATAGAGGAAGGTATGAGAGGTGTGCAAAAACACAGCGATATAGGAAAAGTTAAGAGAGGTGCGCGAAAACACAGCGATATAGGGGAAGCTATGAGAGGTGCACAAGGCACAGCGATATAGGGAATACTATGGGATGTGCGCTAATACACAGTGATATAGGGGACGTGATCAGATGTGCATGAAAACGTAAAGGTATTGGGGAAGGTATGGGAGGTGCACGAATACACAGCGATATAGGGGACGTTATGAGATGTGCATATAATCAAGGCGATATAGGGGAAGCAATGAGAGGTATGCAAAAATACAGAAATATAGGAGAAGTTATGAGAGGTGCGTGAAAACACAACGATATAGGGGGAGGTATGAGAGGTGCACGGACACACAGCGATATAAGGGAAGGTATAGGAGGTGCGCAAAAACAGGGCAATATAGGGGAAGGTATGAGAGGTGCACGAAGGCACAGCAATATAGGGGATGCTATGGGAGGTGCGTGAATATACAGCGATATAGGGGACATGATAAGATGTGCATGAAAACGCAGCGATATTAGGGAAGGTATGATAGGTGCACAAAAACACAGCGATATAGGAGAAGTTATGAGAGGTGTGTGAAAACATAGAGATATAGGGGAAGTTATGAGAGGTGTGTGAAAACATAGAGATATAGGGGAAGTTATGAGAGGTGCACGAAAACATAGAGATATAGGGGAAGTTATGAGAGGTGCACGAAAACAGCGATATAGGTGAAGGAATGGGAGGTGCGCGAAAACAGGGCGATATAGGGGAAGACATGAGAGGTGCGCAAAAACAGGGCAATATAGTGGAACCTATGGGATGTGTGCGAAACCACAACGATACAGGGGAATGTATCAGAGGTGCGAGAAAACACAGCGATATAGGGGACGCTATGGGACATGCGCAAAAAAACAGTGATATGGGGAAGGTATGAGAGGTGTGCGAGAACACGGCGATATAGGGGAAATTGTAAGAGGTGCGCGAAAACATGGCAATACAGGAGAATGTATCAGAGGTGCGAGAAAACACAGCGATATAGGGGAAGTAATGATAGGAGCGAAAACATAGCGATATAGGTGAAGACATGCGAGGTGCGCAAAAACACGGCGATATAGGGTAACTTATGAGAGGTGAGCAATAACACAGCGATCAAGGTGAAGCTATGGGATGTGCGCGAAAACAGCGATGTAGGCGAAGCTATGGGAGGTGCGCGAAAACACAGCGATATAGGGGACGGTATGAGATGTGCATGAATACACGGCGATATTGGGGAAGCCATGAGAGGTGCCTGAAAACACAGCGATATAGGGGAAGGTATGAGAGGTGTGCAAAAACACAGCGATATAGGAGAAGTTAAGAGAGGTGCGCGAAAACACAGCGATATAGGGGAAGCTATGACAGGTGCGCAAGGCACAGCGATATAGGGAATACTATGGGATGTGCGCTAATACACAGTGATATAGGGGACGTGATCAAATGTGCATGAAAACGCAAAGGTATTAGGGAAGGTATAGGAGGTGCGCAAACACACAGCGATATAGGGGACGCAATGGAACGTGCGTGAAAACACAGTGATGTAGGGGAAGTTATGAGAGGTGTGCGGGAACACGGCGATATAGGGTAAATTATGAGAGGTGTGCGAGAACACGGCGATACGGGAGAATGTATCAGACGTGCGAGAAAACACAACGATATAGGGGAAGTATTGAGAGGATCGAAAACATAGCGATCTAGGTGAAGACATGAGAGGTGTGCGAAAACATGGCAATATAGGGGAAAGTATGAGAGGTGCGCGAAAACTTGGCGTTACAGGGGAATGCATCAGAGGTGCCAGAAAACACAGCGATGTAGTGGAATACATGAGAGGTGCGCGAAAACAGGGCAATATAGTGGAAGCTATGGGATGTGCATGAAAAGAGCGATATAGGGGAAGCTATGAGAGGTGCGCGAAAACACAGCGATATAGGGGACGCAATGGAACGTGCGCGAAAACACAGTGATGTAGGGGAAGTTATGAGAGGTGTGCGGGAACACGGCGATATAGGGTAAATTATGAGAGGTGTGCGAGAACACGGCGATACGGGAGAATGTATCAGACGTGCGAGAAAACACAGCGATATAGGGGAAGTATTGAGAGGATCGAAAACATAGCGATCTAGGTGAAGACATGAGAGGTGAGCAATAACACAGCGATAAAGGTGAATCTATGGGATGTGCGCGAAAAGACAGCGATATGGGGGAAGTTATGAGAGGTGCGCAAGGCACAGCGATATAGGGGATGCAATGGGAGGTGCGTGAGTACACAGCGATATAGGGGACGTGATGACATGTGCATGAAAACGCAGTGATATTAGGGAAGATATGAGAGGTGCACAAAAACACAGCGATATCGGAGAAGTTATGAGAGGTGTGCGAAAACACAGCGATATAGGGGGAGGTATGAAAGGTGCACGAAAACGCAGTGATATAAGGGAAGGTATAGGAGTTGCGCGAAAATAGGGCGATATAGGGCAAGGTATGAGAGGTGCACGAAGGCACAGCAATATAGGGGATGCTATGGGAGGTGCGCAAAAACACAGCGATATAGGAGACGGTATGAGATGTGCATAAAAACATGGCGATATAGGGGCAGGTATGAGAGGTGCGCGTAAAAACCGCGATATAGGGGAAAGATGAGAGGTGCGCGAAAACTTGGCGTTACAGGGGAATGCATCAGAGGTGCCAGAGAACACAGCGATGTAGTGGAAGACCTGAGAGGTGCGCGAAAACAGGGCAATATAGTGGAAGGTATGGGATGTGCGCGAAAACAGGGCGATATAGGGGAAGGTATGAGAGGTGCACGAAGGCACAGCGATATAGGGGAAGGTATGGGAGGTGCTCGAAAACACGTTGATACAGGGAACTCTATCAGAAGTGCGAGAACACAGAGCGATATAGGGGAAGTAGTGAGAGGAGCGGAAACACACCGATGCAGGTGAAGAAATGAGAGGTGCGCGAAAACACGGCGATATAGGGGAAGGTATGAGAGGTACGCAAAAACACAGCGATGTAGGCGAAACCATGGGAGGTGCACGGGAAACAGGGCGATATAGGGGAAGGTATGAGCGATGCGCGAAGGCACAACGATATAGGGGATGCTATGGGAGGTGCGTGATTACACAGAAATATAGGAGCCGTTATGAGATGTGCATGAAAACACGGCGATATTGGGGAAGCCATGAGAGGTGTGCGAAAATACAGCGATATAGGGGACGGTATGGGAGGTGTACGAAAACAGGGCGACATAGTGGAAGGTATGAGAGGTGCGCGAAGGCACAGTGATATAGGGGATGCTATGGCAGTTGCGCTAATACACAGGGATATACGGGATGTTAAGAGATGTGCATGAAAACGCGGCGATATTGGAGAAGCCATGAGAGGAGCGCAAAAATACGGCGATATAGGAGAAATTATGAGAGGTGCGTGAAAACACAGCGATATAGGGGGAGGTATGAGAGGTGCATAAAAACACAGCAATATAGGGGAAGGTGTGGAAGGTGCGCGAAAACAGGGCGATATAGGGGAAGGTATGAGAGGTGCGCGAAGGCACAGCAATATAAGGGATGCTATGGGAGGTGCGCGAATACACAGCGATATAGGGGACGCTATGAGATGTGCATGAAAACACGGCAATATAGGGGAAGGTGTAAGAGCTGCACAAAAATACAGTGATATAGGAGGAGTTATGAGAGGTGCGTGAAAACACAGCGAGATAAGGGAAGGTATGAGAGGTGCACGAAAACACAGCGATATTGGGGAAGGTATGGGAGGTGCGCGAAAACCGGGCGATATAGGGGAAGTTATGAGAGGTGCGCGAAGGTACAGCGATATAGGGGATGCTATGAGAGGTGCGCGAAAACACCGTGATATAGGGGAAGACATGAGAGGTGCGCAAAAACAGGGTAATATAGTGGAACCTATGGGATGTGTGCGAAACCACAACGATACAGGGGAATGTATCAGAGGTGCGAGAAAACACAGCGATATAGGGGACGCTATGGGACATGCGCAAAAAAACAGTGATATGGGGAAGGTATGAGAGGTGTGCGAGAACACGGCGATATAGGGGAAATTGTAAGAGGTGCGCGAAAACATGGCAATACAGGAGAATGTATCAGAGGTGCGAGAAAACACAGCGATATAGGGGAAGTAATGATAGGAGCGAAAACATAGCGATATAGGTGAAGACATGCGAGGTGCGCAAAAACACGGCGATATAGGGTAAGCTATGAGAGGTGAGCAATAACACAGCGATCAAGGTGAAGCTATGGGATGTGCGCGAAAACAGCGATGTAGGCGAAGCTATGGGAGGTGCGCGAAAACACAGCGATATAGGGGACGGTATGAGATGTGCATCAATACACGGCGATATTGGGGAAGCCATGAGAGGTGCCTGAAGACACAGCGATATAGAGGAAGGTATGAGAGCTGTGCAAAAACACAGCGATATAGGAGAAGTTAAGAGAGGTGCGCAAGGCACAGCGATATAGGGAATACTATGGGATGTGCGCTAATACACAGTGATATAGGGGACGTGATCAGATTTGCATGAAAACGCAAAGGTATTAGGGAAGGTATGGGAGGTGCACGAATACACAGCGATATAGGGGACGTTATGAGATGTGCATATAATCAAGGCGATATAGGGGAAGTTATGAGAGGGTGCGCAAAAATACAGAAATATAGGAGAAGTTATGAGAGGTGCGTGAAAACACAACGATATAGGGGGAGGTATGAGAGGTGCACGAACACGCAGCGATATAAGGGAAGGTATAGGAGGTGCGCAAAAACAGGGCAATATAGGGGAAGGTATGGGAGGTGCACGAAGGCACAGCAATATAGGGGATGCTATGGGAAGTGCGTGAATATACAGCGATATAGGGGACGTGATAAGATGTGCATGAAAACGCAGCGATATTAGGGAAGGTATGAGAGGTGCAAAAAAACACAGCGATATAGGAGAAGTTATGAGATGTGTGCGAAAATACAGCGATATAGGGGAAGGTATGAAAGGTGCACGAAAACGCAGTGATATAAGGGAAGGTATAGGAGGTGCGCGAAAACAGGGCGATATAGGGAAGGTATGAGAGGTGCACGAAGGCACAGCGATATAGGGGATGCTATGGATGCTGCGCAAAAACACAGCGATATAGGAGACAGTATGAGATGTGCATAAAAACATGGCGATATAGGGGGAGGTATGAGAGGTGCACGTAAACACGGCGATATAGGGGAAAGTATGAGAGGTGCGCGAAAACTTGGTGTTACAGGGGAATGCATCAGAGGTGCCAGAAAAAACAGCGATGTCGTGGAAGACATGAGAGGTGCGCGAGAACAGGGCAATATAGTGGAAGGTATGGAATGTGCGCGAAAACAGATGCGATATAGGGGAAGGTATGAGAGGAGCACGAAGGCACTGCGATATAGGGGATGCTATGGGAGGTGCTCGAATACACAGCGATACAGGGGACGTAATAGGATGTGCATAAAAACACGGCAATATAGGGGAAGTTATGAGAGGTGCGCAAAAATGCAGCAATACAGGGTAAGTTATGAGAGGTGCGTGAAAACACAGCGATATAAGGGGAGATATGAGAGGTACACGAAAACACAGCGATATAGGGGAAGGTATGGGAGGTGCTCGAAAACAGGGCGATATAGGGAAAGGTATGAGACGTGTGCGAAACTCAGCAATATAGGGGATGGTATGGGAGATGTACGAAAAAACAGTGATATAGGGGAAGACATGAGAGGTGCGTGAAAACAGAGCAATATAGGGGACGCTATTGGACGTGCGCGAAAACACAGTGATATAGGGGAACATATGAGAGGCTGTGCGAGAACACAGCGATATAGGTGAAAATTATGGGAGGTGCACGAAAACACGTTGATACAGGGAACTGTATCAGAATTGCGAGAACACAGAGCGATATAGGTGGAAGTAATGAGAGGAGCGGAAACAGAGCGATATAGGTGAAGAAATGAGAGCTTCGCGAAAACACAGTGATATAGGGGACGGTATGAGGTGCGCAAAAACACAGCGATGTAGGCGAAGCCATGGGAGTGCACGGGAAACAGGGCGATATAGGGGAAGGTAATGAGCGATGCGCGAAGGCACAGCGATATAGGGGATGCTATGGGAGGTGCGTGAATACACAGAGATATAGGAGACGTTATGAGATGTGCATGAAAACACGGCGATATTGGGGAAGCCATGAAAGGTGTGCGAAAATACAGCGATAAAGGGGACGGTATGGGAGGTGTGCTAAAACAGGGCGACATAGGTGAAGGTATGAGAGGTGCACGAAGGCACAACGATATAGGGGATGCTAAGGCAGTTGCGCTAATACAGCGATATATGGGACGTTAAGAGATGTGCATGAAAATGCGGCGATATTGGGGAAGCCATGAGAGGTGCGCTAAAATACGGCGATATAGGAGAAATTATGAGAGGTGCGTGAAAACACAGCAGATAAGGGAAGGTATGAGAGGTGCACGAATACGCAGCGATATTGGGGAAGGTATGGGAGGTGCGCGAAAACAGGGCGATATAGGGGAAGTTATGAGAGGTGCGCGAAGGCACAGCGATATAGGGGATGTTATGAGAGGTGCGCGAAAACACCCGTGATATAGGGGAAGACATGAGAGGTGCGCAAAAACAGGGCAATATAGTGGAACCTATGGGATGTTGGCGAAACCACGGCGATACAGGGGAATGTATCAGAGGTGCGAGAAAACGCAGTGATATAGGGGAAGACATGAGAGGTGCGCAAAAAACAGGGCAATATAGTGGAACCCTATGGGATGTTGGCGAAAACACGGCGATACAGGGGAATGTATCAGAGGTGCGAGAAAAACACAGTGATATAGGGGACGCTATGGGACAAGCGCAAAAAAACAGTGATATAGGGGAAGTTATGAGAGGTGTGCGAGAACACGGCGATATAGGGGAAATTGTAAGAGGGTGTGCGAAAAACACGGCGATACGGCAAAATGTATCAGATGTGCGAGAAAACACAGCGATATAGGGGAAGTATTGAGACGAGCGAAAACATAGCGATCTAGGTGAAGACATGAGAGGTGCCCGAAATACACGGCGATATAGGGGAAGTTATGAGAGCTGAGCAAAACACGGCGATACAGGGGAACCTATGAAGACTTGGTGAGCAATAACACAGCCGAAAAGGTGAATCTATGGGATGTGCACGAAAACACAAGCGATATCGGGGAAGTTATGGGAGCTGCGCGAAAACAGGGCAATATAGGGGAAGGTATGAGAGGTGCACTAAAACACAGCGATACAGGGGAACGAATGGGAGGTGTGCGAAAACAGGGCGATATAGGGGGAAGGTATGAGAGGTGCGCGAAAACACAGCGATATAGGGGACGCTATAGGAAGTGCGCGAAAGCACAGTGATATAGGGGAAGGTATGAGAGGTGTGCGAGAATACAGCGATGTAGGGGAAATTATGAGAGCTGCGTGACAACACGGCGATACAGGGGAATGTATCAGAGGTGTGAGAAAACACAGCGATATAATGGAAGTATTGACAGGAGCGAAAACATAGCGATATAGGTGAAGACATGAGAGGTGCGTGAAAACACAGTGATATAGGGGAGGCTCTGAGAGGTGAGCAATAACACAGCGATAAAGATGAAGCTATGGGATGTGTGCAAAAAGACAGCGATATAGGGGAAGATATTGAGAGGTGCGCGAAAACACAGCAACGTGGGCGTAGCTATGGGAGGTGCGCGAAAGCACAGTGATATAAGGGACGGTATGAGATGTGCATAAATACACGGCAATATTGGGGAAGCCATGAGAGATTGCGCGAAAACACAGCACTATAGGGGAGGTATGAGAGGTGCACGAAAAAAAACGATAAAAGGGAAGGTATGGGAGGTGTGCGAAAACAGGACGATATAGGGGGAAGGTATGAGATGTGCGCGAAGGCACAGTGATATAGAGGATTCTATGGGAGGTGCGCGAATACACAGCAATATGGGGGGCGTTATGAGATGTGATTGAAAACACGGCGATATAGGGAAGGTATGAGAGGTGCGCAAAAATACAGCGATATAGGAGAAGTTATGAGAGGTGCGTGAAAACACAGCGATATAGGGGAAGGAATTGAGAGGTCCCGCGAAGGCACAGCGATATAGGGGATGCTATGAGAGGTGCGCAAAAAACACGGCGATATTGGGGAAGCCATGAGAGGTGCGCAAAAATACGGCGATATAGGAGAAATTATGAGAGGTGCGTGAAAACACAGCGAGATAAGGGAAGGTATGAGAGGTGCACGAAAACACAGCGATATTGGGGAAGTTATGAGAGGTGCGCGAAGGCACAGCGATATAGGGGATGCTATGAGAGGTGCGCGAAAACACCGTGATATAGGGGAAGACATGAGAAGTGCGCCAAAAACAGGGCAATATAGTGGAACCTATGGGATGTTGGCGAAACCACGGCGATACAGGGGAATGTATCAGAGGTGCAAGAAAACACAGCGATATAAGGGAAGGTATGAGAGGTGCACGAAAACACAGCGATATTGGGGAAGTTATGAGAGGTGCGCGAAGGCACAGCGATATAGGGGATGCTATGAGAGGTGCGCGAAAAACACCGTGATATAGGGGAAGACATGAGAAGTGCGCAAAAACCAGGGCAATATAGTGGAACCTATGGGATGTTGGCGAAACCACGGCGATACAGGGGGAATGTATCAGAGGTGCAAGAAAACACAGCGATATAGGGGACGCTATGGGACATGCGCAAAAAAACAGTGATATAGGGGAAGGTATGAGAGGTGTGCGAGAACACGGCGATATAGGGGAAATTGTAAGAGGGTGTGCGAAAACACGGCGATACGGCAAAATGTATCAGATGTGCGAGAAAACACAGCGACTATAGGGGAAGTATTGAGACGAGCGAAAACATAGCGATCTAGGTGAAGGCATGAGAGGTGCGCGAAAACACGGCGATATAGGGGGAAGCTATGAGAGGTGAGCAATAACACAGGGATAAAGGTGAATCTATGGGATGTGCACGAAAACACAGCGATATCGGGGAAGTAATGGGAGCTGCGCGAAAACAGGGCAATATAGGGGAATGTATGAGAGGTGCGCGAAAACACAGCGATATAGGGGAAGATATGGGACGTGCGCAAAAACACACAATGATATAGGGGAAGGTATGAGAGGGTGTGCGAGAATACAGCGATGTAGGGGAAATTATGAGAGGTGCGTGACAACACGGTGATACAGGGGAATGTATCAGAGGTGTGAGAAAACACAGCGATATAATGGAAGTAATGACAGGAGCGAAAACATAGCGATATAGGTGAAGACATGAGAGGTGCGTGTGAAAACACAATGATATAGGGGAAGCTATAAGCTGAGAGGTGAGCAATAACACAGCGATAAAGATGAAGCTATGGGATGTGTGCAAAAAGACAGCGATATAGGGGAAGATATGAGAGGTGCGCGAAAACACAGCGACGTGGGTGTAGCTATGGGAGGTGCGCGAAAGCACAGTGATATAAGGGACGGTATGAGATGTGCATAAATACACGGCAATATTGGGGAAGCCATGAGAGATGCGCGAAAACACAGCAATATAGGGGAAGGTATGAGAGGTGCACGAAAACACAACGATAAAAGGGAAGGTATGGGAGAGTAGCGCGAAAACAGGACGATATAGGGGAAGGTATGAGATGTGCGCGAAGGCACAGCGATATAGGGGATTCTATGGGAGGTGCGCGAATACACAGCAATTATGGGGGACGTTATGAGATGTGATTGAAACACGGCGATATAGGGGAGGTATGAGAGGTGCACAAAAATACAGCGAAAAAGGAGAAGTTATGAGAGGTGCGTGAAAACACAGCGATATAGGGGAAGGAATGAGAGGGTGCACAAAAAACACACCGAATATCAAGGAAGGTATGGGAGGTGCGCGAAAACACAGTGATATAGGGGGAAGACATGAGAGGTGCTCGAAAACAGGGCTATATAGTGGAAGCTATGGGATATGCGCGAAAATATGGCGATACAGAGAAAAGTATGAGAGGTTCCCGAAAACACAGCGATACAGGGGATGCTATGGGACGTGCGCAAAAACACAGTGATATAGTGGAAGTTACGAGAGAGGTGTGCAAGAACATGGCTATATAGGGGAAATTATGAGAGGTGAGTGAAAACACAGCGATATAGGGGAAGGTGTGAAGGTATGAGAGGTGCACGAAAACACAGCGATATAGGGGAAGGTATGAGAGGTGCGCGAAGGCACAGTGATATAGGGGACGGTATGAGATGTGCATGAAAACACGGAGATATCGGGGAAGAAATGAGAGATGCGTGGAAACACAGCGATATAGGGGAAAGTATGAGAGGTGCGCAAAAACACGGCGATACAGGGGAATGCATCAGAGGTGCGAGAAAACACAGCGATATAGGGGACGCTATGGGACTTGCGCGAAAACACAGTGATATAGGGGAAGGTATGAGAGGTCTGCGAAACACGGCGATATGGGGAAATTATAAGAGGTGCACGAAAACACAGCGATATAGGGGACGGTATGAGACGAGCACGAATACACGGCGATATTGGGGAAGCCATGAGAGGTGCGTGAAAACACAGCGATATAGGGGAAGGTATGAGAGGTTAACAAAGGCACAGCGATATAGGGGATGCTATGGGAGGTGCGCAAAAACACAGCGATATAGGAGACGGTATGAGATGTGCATAAAAACATGGCGATATAGGGGCAGGTATGAGAGGTGCGCGTAAACACGGCGATATAGGGGAAAGTATGAGAGGTGCGCGAAAACTTGGCGTTACAGGGGAATGCATCAGAGGTGCCAGAAAACACAGCGATGTAGTGGAATACATGAGAGGTGCGCGAAAACACAGCGATATAGGGGACGGTATGAGATGTGCATGAATACACGGCGATATTGGGGAAGCCATGAGAGGTGCCTGAAAACACAGCGATATAGAGGAAGGTATGAGAGGTGTGCAAAAAAAACAGCGATATAGGAAAAGTTAAGAGAGGTGCGCGAAAACACAGCGATATAGGGGAAGCTATGAGAGGTGCACAAGGCACAGCGATATAGGGAATACTATGGGATGTGCGCTAATACACAGTGATATAGGGGACGTGATCAGATGTGCATGAAAACGTAAAGGTATTGGGGAAGGTATGGGAGGTGCACGAATACAGCGATATAGGGGACGTTATGAGATGTGCATAAAATCACGGCGATATAGGGGAAGTAATGAGAGGTATGCAAAAATACAGAAATATAGGAGAAGTTATGAGAGGTGCGTGAAAACACAACGATATAGGGGGAGGTATGAGAGGTGCACGGACACACAGCGATATAAGGGAAGGTATAGGAGGTGCGCAAAAACAGGGCAATATAGGGGAAGGTATGAGAGGTGCACGAAGGCACAGCAATATAGGGGATGCTATGGGAGGTGCGTGAATATACAGCAATATAGGGGACATGATAAGATGTGCATGAAAACGCAGCGATATTAGGGAAGGTATGATAGGTGCACAAAAACACAGCGATATAGGAGAAGTTATGAGAGGTGTGTGAAAACATAGAGATATAGGGGAAGTTATGAGAGGTGTGTGAAAACATAGAGATATAGGGGAAGTTATGAGAGGTGCACGAAAACAGCGATATAGGTGAAGGAATGGGAGGTGCGCGAAAACAGGGCGATATAGGGGAAGACATGAGAGGTGCGCAAAAACAGGGCAATATAGTGGAACCTATGGGATGTGTGCGAAACCACAACGATACAGGGGAATGTATCAGAGGTGCGAGAAAACACAGCGATATAGGGGACGCTATGGGACATGCGCAAAAAAACAGTGATATGGGGAAGGTATGAGAGGTGTGCGAGAACACGGCGATATAGGGGAAATTGTAAGAGGTGCGCGAAAACATGGCAATACAGGAGAATGTATCAGAGGTGCGAGAAAACACAGCGATATAGGGGAAGTAATGATAGGAGCGAAAACATAGCGATATAGGTGAAGACATGCGAGGTGCGCAAAACACGGCGATATAGGGTAACTTATGAGAGGTGAGCAATAACACAGCGATCAAGGTGAAGCTATGGGATGTGCGCGAAAGCACAGCGATATAAGGGACGGTATGAGATGTGCATGAATACACGGCAATATTGGGGAAGCCATGAGAGATGCGCGAAAACACAGCAATATAGGGGAAGATATGAGAGGTGCACGAAAACACAACGATAAAAGGGAAGGTGTGGGAAGTGCGCGAAAACAGGACGATATAGGGGAAGGAATGAGATGTGCGCGAAGGCACAGCGATATAGGGGATTCTATGGGAGGTGCGCGAACACACAGCAATATGGGGGACGTTATGAGATGTGATTGAAAACACGGCGATATAGGGGAAGGTGTGAGAGGTGCGCAAAAATGCAGCGATATAGGAGAAGTTATGAGAGGTGCGTGAAAACACAGCGATATAGGGGAAGGAATGAGAGGTGCACAAAAACACACCGATATCAAGGAAGGTATGGGAGGTGCGCGAAAACACAGTGATATAGGGGAAGACATGAGAGGTGCTCGAAAACAGGGCTATATAGTGGAAGCTATGGGATATGCGCGAAAATATGGCGATACAGAGAAAAGTATGAGAGGTGCCCGAAAACACAGCGATACAGGGGATGCTATGGGACGTGCGCAAAAACACAGTGATATAGTGGAAGTTACGAGAGGTGTGCAAGAACATGGCTATATAGGGGAAATTATGAGAGGTCTGCGAAAACACGGCGATATATGAGAAGTTATGAGAGGTGAGTGAAAACACAGCGATATAGGGGAAGGTGTGAAGGTATGAGAGGTGCACGAAA
This sequence comes from Mobula birostris, assembly GCF_030028105.1. Classification (NCBI taxonomy): domain Eukaryota; kingdom Metazoa; phylum Chordata; class Chondrichthyes; order Myliobatiformes; family Myliobatidae; genus Mobula; species Mobula birostris. The sequence continues at coordinate 24,884 of NW_027275801.1, forward strand.
ACACAGCGATATAGGGGAAGGTATGAGAGGTGCGCGAAGGCACAGTGATATAGGGGACGGTATGAGATGTGCATGAAAACACGGAGATATCGGGGAAGAAATGAGAGATGCGTGGAAACACAGCGATATAGGGGAAAGTATGAGAGGTGCGCAAAAACACGGCGATACAGGGGAATGCATCAGAGGTGCGAGAAAACACAGCGATATAGGGGACGCTATGGGACTTGCGCGAAAACACAGTGATATAGGGGAAGGTATGAGAGGTCTGCGAAACACGGCGATATGGGGAAATTATAAGAGGTGCACGAAAACACAGCGATATAGGGGACGGTATGAGACGAGCACGAATACACGGCGATATTGGGGAAGCCATGAGAGGTGCGTGAAAACACAGCGATATAGGGGAAGGTATGAGAGGTTAACAAAGGCACAGCGATATAGGGGATGCTATGGGAGGTGCGCAAAAACACAGCGATATAGGAGACGGTATGAGATGTGCATAAAAACATGGCGATATAGGGGCAGGTATGAGAGGTGCGCGTAAACACGGCGATATAGGGGAAAGTATGAGAGGTGCGCGAAAACTTGGCGTTACAGGGGAATGCATCAGAGGTGCCAGAAAACACAGCGATGTAGTGGAATACATGAGAGGTGCGCGAAAACAGGGCAATATAGTGGAAGGTATGGGATGTGCGCGAAAACAGTGATGTAGGCGAAGCTATGAGAGGTGCGCGAAAACACAGCGATATAGGGGACGGTATGAGATGTGCATGAATACACGGCGATATTGGGGAAGCCATGAGAGGTGCCTGAAAACACAGCGATATAGAGGAAGGTATGAGAGGTGTGCAAAAAAACAGCGATATAGGAAAAGTTAAGAGAGGTGCGCGAAGGCACAGTGATATAGGGGACGGTATGAGATGTGCATGAAAACACGGAGATATAGAGGAAGGTATGAGAGGTGTGCAAAAACACAGCGATATAGGAAAAGTTAAGAGAGGTGCGCGAAAACACAGCGATATAGGGGAAGCTATGAGAGGTGCACAAGGCACAGCGATATAGGGAATACTATGGGATGTGCGCTAATACACAGTGATATAGGGGACGTGATCAGATGTGCATGAAAACGTAAAGGTATTGGGGAAGGTATGGGAGGTGCACGAATACACAGCGATATAGGGGACGTTATGAGATGTGCATATAATCAAGGCGATATAGGGGAAGCAATGAGAGGTATGCAAAAATACAGAAATATAGGAGAAGTTATGAGAGGTGCGTGAAAACACAACGATATAGGGGGAGGTATGAGAGGTGCACGGACACACAGCGATATAAGGGAAGGTATAGGAGGTGCGCAAAAACAGGGCAATATAGGGGAAGGTATGAGAGGTGCACGAAGGCACAGCAATATAGGGGATGCTATGGGAGGTGCGTGAATATACAGCGATATAGGGGACATGATAAGATGTGCATGAAAACGCAGCGATATTAGGGAAGGTATGATAGGTGCACAAAAACACAGCGATATAGGAGAAGTTATGAGAGGTGTGTGAAAACATAGAGATATAGGGGAAGTTATGAGAGGTGTGTGAAAACATAGAGATATAGGGGAAGTTATGAGAGGTGCACGAAAACAGCGATATAGGTGAAGGAATGGGAGGTGCGCGAAAACAGGGCGATATAGGGGAAGACATGAGAGGTGCGCAAAAACAGGGCAATATAGTGGAACCTATGGGATGTGTGCGAAACCACAACGATACAGGGGAATGTATCAGAGGTGCGAGAAAACACAGCGATATAGGGGACGCTATGGGACATGCGCAAAAAAACAGTGATATGGGGAAGGTATGAGAGGTGTGCGAGAACACGGCGATATAGGGGAAATTGTAAGAGGTGCGCGAAAACATGGCAATACAGGAGAATGTATCAGAGGTGCGAGAAAACACAGCGATATAGGGGAAGTAATGATAGGAGCGAAAACATAGCGATATAGGTGAAGACATGCGAGGTGCGCAAAAACACGGCGATATAGGGTAACTTATGAGAGGTGAGCAATAACACAGCGATCAAGGTGAAGCTATGGGATGTGCGCGAAAACAGCGATGTAGGCGAAGCTATGGGAGGTGCGCGAAAACACAGCGATATAGGGGACGGTATGAGATGTGCATGAATACACGGCGATATTGGGGAAGCCATGAGAGGTGCCTGAAAACACAGCGATATAGGGGAAGGTATGAGAGGTGTGCAAAAACACAGCGATATAGGAGAAGTTAAGAGAGGTGCGCGAAAACACAGCGATATAGGGGAAGCTATGACAGGTGCGCAAGGCACAGCGATATAGGGAATACTATGGGATGTGCGCTAATACACAGTGATATAGGGGACGTGATCAAATGTGCATGAAAACGCAAAGGTATTAGGGAAGGTATAGGAGGTGCGCAAACACACAGCGATATAGGGGACGCAATGGAACGTGCGTGAAAACACAGTGATGTAGGGGAAGTTATGAGAGGTGTGCGGGAACACGGCGATATAGGGTAAATTATGAGAGGTGTGCGAGAACACGGCGATACGGGAGAATGTATCAGACGTGCGAGAAAACACAGCGATATAGGGGAAGTATTGAGAGGATCGAAAACATAGCGATCTAGGTGAAGACATGAGAGGTGTGCGAAAACATGGCAATATAGGGGAAAGTATGAGAGGTGCGCGAAAACTTGGCGTTACAGGGGAATGCATCAGAGGTGCCAGAAAACACAGCGATGTAGTGGAATACATGAGAGGTGCGCGAAAACAGGGCAATATAGTGGAAGCTATGGGATGTGCACGAAAAGAGGGCGATATAGGGGAAGCTATGAGAGGTGCGCGAAAACACAGCGATATAGGGGACGCAATGGAACGTGCGCGAAAACACAGTGATGTAGGGGAAGTTATGAGAGGTGTGCGGGAACACGGCGATATAGGGTAAATTATGAGAGGTGTGCGAGAACACGGCGATACGGGAGAATGTATCAGACGTGCGAGAAAACACAGCGATATAGGGGAAGTATTGAGAGGATCGAAAACATAGCGATCTAGGTGAAGACATGAGAGGTGAGCAATAACACAGCGATATCGGAGAAGTTATGAGAGGTGTGCGAAAACACAGCGATATAGGGGGAGGTATGAAAGGTGCACGAAAACGCAGTGATATAAGGGAAGGTATAGGAGTTGCGCGAAAATAGGGCGATATAGGGCAAGGTATGAGAGGTGCACGAAGGCACAGCAATATAGGGGATGCTATGGGAGGTGCGCAAAAACACAGCGATAGAGGAGACGGTATGAGATGTGCATAAAAACATGGCGATATAGGGGCAGGTATGAGAGGTGCGCGTAAAAACCGCGATATAGGGGAAAGATGAGAGGTGCGCGAAAACTTGGCGTTACAGGGGAATGCATCAGAGGTGCCAGAGAACACAGCGATGTAGTGGAAGACCTGAGAGGTGCGCGAAAACAGGGCAATATAGTGGAAGGTATGGGATGTGCGCGAAAACAGGGCGATATAGGGGAAGGTATGAGAGGTGCACGAAGGCACAGCGATATAGGGGAAGGTATGGGAGGTGCTCGAAAACACGTTGATACAGGGAACTCTATCAGAAGTGCGAGAACACAGAGCGATATAGGGGAAGTAGTGAGAGGAGCGGAAACACACCGATGCAGGTGAAGAAATGAGAGGTGCGCGAAAACACGGCGATATAGGGGAAGGTATGAGAGGTGCGCAAAAACACAGCGATGTAGGCGAAACCATGGGAGGTGCACGGGAAACAGGGCGATATAGGGGAAGGTATGAGCGATGCGCGAAGGCACAACGATATAGGGGATGCTATGGGAGGTGCGTGATTACACAGAAATATAGGAGCCGTTATGAGATGTGCATGAAAACACGGCGATATTGGGGAAGCCATGAGAGGTGTGCGAAAATACAGCGATATAGGGGACGGTATGGGAGGTGTACGAAAACAGGGCGACATAGTGGAAGGTATGAGAGGTGCGCGAAGGCACAGTGATATAGGGGATGCTATGGCAGTTGCGCTAATACACAGGGATATACGGGATGTTAAGAGATGTGCATGAAAACGCGGCGATATTGGAGAAGCCATGAGAGGAGCGCAAAAATACGGCGATATAGGAGAAATTATGAGAGGTGCGTGAAAACACAGCGATATAGGGGGAGGTATGAGAGGTGCATAAAAACACAGCAATATAGGGGAAGGTGTGGAAGGTGCGCGAAAACAGGGCGATATAGGGGAAGGTATGAGAGGTGCGCGAAGGCACACCAATATAAGGGATGCTATGGGAGGTGCGCGAATACACAGCGATATAGGGGACGCTATGAGATGTGCATGAAAACACGGCAATATAGGGGAAGGTGTAAGAGCTGCACAAAAATATAGTGATATAGGAGGAGTTATGAGAGGTGCGTGAAAACACAGCGAGATAAGGGAAGGTATGAGAGGTGCACGAAAACACAGCGATATTGGGGAAGGTATGGGAGATGCGCGAAAACCGGGCGATATAGGGGAAGTTATCAGAGGTGCGCGAAGGTACAGCGATATAGGGGATGCTATGAGAGGTGCGCGAAAACACCGTGATATAGGGGAAGACATGAGAGGTGCGCAAAAACAGGGTAATAAGTGGAACCTATGGGATGTGTGCGAAACCACAACGATACAGGGGAATGTATCAGAGGTGCGAGAAAACACAGCGATATAGGGGACGCCAAGGGACATGCGCAAAAAAACAGTGATATGGGGAAGGTATGAGAGGTGTGCGAGAACACGGCGATATAGGGGAAATTGTAAGAGGTGCGCGAAAACATGGCAATACAGGAGAATGTATCAGAGGTGCGAGAAAACACAGCGATATAGGGGAAGTAATGATAGGAGCGAAAACATAGCGATATAGGTGAAGACATGCGAGGTGCGCAAAAACACGGCGATATAGGGTAAGCTATGAGAGGTGAGCAATAACACAGCGATCAAGGTGAAGCTATGGGATGTGCGCGAAAACAGCGATGTAGGCGAAGCTATGGGAGGTGCGCGAAAACACAGCGATATAGGGGACGGTATGAGATGTGCATGAATACACGGCGATATTGGGGAAGCCATGAGAGGTGCCTGAAAACACAGCGATATAGAGGAAGGTATGAGAGCTCTGCAGAAACACAGCGATATAGGAGAAGTTAAGAGAGGTGCGCAAGGCACAGCGATATAGGGAATACTATGGGATGTGCGCTAATACACAGTGATATAGGGGACGTGATCAGATTTGCATGAAAACGCAAAGGTATTAGGGAAGGTATGGGAGGTGCACGAATACACAGCGATATAGGGGACGTTATGAGATGTGCATATAATCAAGGCGATATAGGGGAAGTTATGAGAGGTGCGCAAAAATACAGAAATATAGGAGAAGTTATGAGAGGTGCGTGAAAACACAACGATATAGGGGGAGGTATGAGAGGTGCACGAACACGCAGCGATGTAAGGGAAGGTATAGGAGGTGCGCAAAAACAGGGCAATATAGGGGAAGGTATGAGAGGTGCACGAAGGCACAGCAATATAGGGGATGCTATGGGAGGTACGTGAATATACAGCGATATAGGGGACGTGATAAGATGTGCATGAAAACGCAGCGATATTAGGGAAGGTATGATAGGTGCACAAAAACACAGCGATATAGGAGAAGTTATGAGAGGTGTGTGAAAACATAGAGATATAGGGGAAGTTATGAGAGGTGTGTGAAAACATAGAGATATAGGGGAAGTTATGCGAGGTGCACGAAAACAGCGCTATAGGTGAAGGAATGGGAGGTGAGCGAAAACAGGGCGATATAGGGGAAGACATGAGAGGTGCGCAAAAACAGGGCAATATAGTGGAACCTATGGGATGTGTGCGAAACCACAACGATACAGGGGAATGTATCAGAGGTGCGAGAAAACACAGCGATATAGGGGACGCTATGGGACATGTGGAAAAATCAGTGATATGGGGAAGGTATGAGAGGTGTGCGAGAACACGGCGATATAGGGGAAATTGTAAGAGGTGCGCGAAAACATGGCAATACAGGAGAATGTATCAGAGGTGCGAGAAAACACAGCGATATAGGGGAAGTAATGATAGGAGCGAAAACATAGCGATATAGGTGAAGACATGCGAGGTGCGCAAAAACACGGCGATATAGGGTAAGCTATGAGAGGTGAGCAATAACACAGCGATCAAGGTGAAGCTATGGGATGTGCGCGAAAACAGCGATGTAGGCGAAGCTATGGGAGGTGCGCGAAAACACAGCGATATAGGGGACGGTATGAGATGTGCATGAATACACGGCGATATTGGGGAAGCCATGAGAGGTGCCTGAAAACACAGCGATATAGGGGAAGGTATTAGAGGTGTGCAAAAACACAGCGATATAGGGAATACTATGGGATGTGCGCTAATACACAGTGATATAGGGGACGTGATCAGATGTACATGAAAACGCAAAGGTATTAGGGAAGGTATGGGAGGTGCACGAATACACAGTGATATAGGGGACGTTATGAGATGTGCATAAAATCACGGCGATATAGGGGAAGTTATGAGAGGTGCGCAAAAATACAGAAATATAGGAGAAGTTATGAGAGGTGCGTGAAAACACAACGATATAGGGGGAGGTATGAGAGGTGCACGAACACGCAGCGATATAAGGGAAGGTATAGGAGGTGCGCAAAAACAGGGCAATATAGGGGAAGGTATGGGAGGTGCACGAAGGCACAGCAATATAGGGGATGCTATGGGAAGTGCGTGAATATACAGCGATATAGGGGACGTGATAAGATGTGCATGAAAACGCAGTGATATTAGGGAAGGTATGATAGGTGCACAAAAACACAGCGATATAGGAGAAGTTTTGAGAGGTGTGTGAAAACATAGAGATATAGGGGAAGTTATGAGAGGTGTGTGAAAACATAGAGATATAGGGGAAGTTATGAGAGGTGCACGAAAACAGCGATATAGATGAAGGAATGGGAGATGCGCGAAAACAGGGCGATATAGGGGAAGGTATGAGAGGTGCGCGAAGACACAGCGCATTATAGGGGATGCTATGGGAGGTGCGCGAATACACAGCGATATAGGGGACTTTATGAGATGCGCATAACAACACGGCGATATAGGGGAAGTTACCAGTGGTGCCCAAAAACACGGCGATACAGGGGAAGCTATGAGAGGTGAGCAATAACACAGCGATAAAGGTGAATCTATGGGATGTGCGCGAAAAGACAGCGATATAGGGGAAGTTATGAGAGGTGCGCAAGGCACAGCGATATAGGGGATGCTATGGGAGGCGCGTGAATACACAGCGATATAGGGGACGTGATGAGATGTGCATGAAAACGCAGTGATATTAGGGATGGTATGAGAGGTGCACAAAAACACAGCGATATAGGAGATGTTATGAGAGGTGTGCGAAAACAGGCGATATAGGGGAAAGTATGAGAGGTGCGCGAAAACTTGGCGTTACAGGGGAATGCATCAGAGGTGCCAGAAAACACAGCGATGTAGTGGAATACATGAGAGGTGCGCGAAAACAGGTTAATATAGTGGAAGCTATGGGATGTGCACGAAAACAGGGCGATATAGGGGAAGCTATGAGAGGTGCGCGAAAACACAGCGATATAGGGACGCAATGGAACGTGCGCGAAAACACAGTGATGTAGGGGAAGTTATGAGAGGTGTGCGGGAACAAGGCGATATAGGGTAAATTATGAGAGGTGTGCGAGAACATGGCGATACGGGAGAATGTATCAGACGTGCGAGGAAACACAGCGATATAGGGGAAGTATTGAGAGGATCGAAAACATAGCGATCTAGGTGAAGACATGAGAGGTGCGCGAAAACATGGCGATATAGGGGAAGCTATGAGAGGTGAGCAAAAACACGGCGATACAGGGGAAGCTATGAGAGGTGAGCAATAACACAGCGATAAAGGTGAATCTATGGGATGATCGCGAAAAGACAGCGATATAGGGGAAGTTATGAGAGGTGCGTAAGGCACAGCGATATAGGGGATGCAATGGGAGGTGCGAGTACACAGCGATATAGGGGACGTGATGAGATGTGCATGAAAACGCAGTGATATTAGGGAAGGTATGAGAGGTGCACAAAAACACAGCGATATAGGAGAAGTTATGGGAGGTGTGCGAAAACACAGCGATATAGGGGGAGGTATGAAAGGTGCACGAAAACGCAGTGATATAAGGGAAGGTATAGGAGGTGCGCGAAAACAGGGCGATATAGGGGAAGGTATGAGAGGTGCACGAAGGCACAGCGATATAGGGGAAGGTATGGGAGGTGCTCGAAAACACGTTGATGCAGGGAACTCTATCAGAAGTGCGAGAACACAGAGCGATATAGGGGAAGTAGTGAGAGGAGCGGAAACACACCGATGCAGGTGAAGAAATGAGAGGTGCGCGAAAACACGGCGATATAGGGGAAGGTATGAGAGGTGCGCAAAAACACAGCGATGTAGGCGAAACCATGGGAGGTGCACGGGAAACAGGGCGATGTAGGGGAAGGTATGAGCGATGCGCGAAGGCACAGCGATATAGGGGATGCTATGGGAGGTGCGTGATTACACAGAAATATAGGAGCCGTTATGAGATGTGCATGAAAACACGGCGATATTGGGGAAGCCATGAGAGGTGTGCGAAAATACAGCGATATAGGGGACGGTATGGGAGGTGTACGAAAACAGGGCGACATAGTGGAAGGTATGAGAGGTGCGCGAAGGCACAGTGATATAGGGGATGCTATGGCAGTTGCGCTAATACACAGGGATATACGGGATGTTAAGAGATGTGCATGAAAACGCGGCGATATTGGAGAAGCCATGAGAGGAGCGCAAAAATACGGCGATATAGGAGAAATTATGAGAGGTGCGTGAAAACACAGCGATATAGGGGGAGGTATGAGAGGTGCATAAAAACACAGCAATATAGGGGAAGGTGTGGAAGGTGCGCGAAAACAGGGCGGTATAGGGGAAGGTATGAGAGGTGCGCGAAGGCACAGCAATATAAGGGAGTCTATGGGAGGTGCGCGAATACACAGCGATATTGGGGACGCTATGAGATGTGCATGAAAAAACGGCAATATAGGGGAAGGTGTAAGAGCTGCACAAAAATACAGTGATATAGGAGGAGTTATGAGAGGTGCGTGAAAACACAGCGAGATAAGGGAAGGTATGAGAGGTGCAGGAAAATACAGCAATATTGGGGAAGATATGGGTGGTGCGCGAAAACCGGGCGATATAGGGGAAGATATGAGAGGTGCGCGAAGGTACAGCGATATAGGGGATGTTATGAGAGGTGCGCGAAAACACCGTGATATAGGGGAAGACATGAGAGGTGCGCAAAAACAGGGCAATATAGTGGAACCTATGGGATGTGTGCGAAACCACAACGATACAGGGGAATGTATCACAGGTGCGAGAAAACACAGCGATATAGGGGACGCTATGGGACATGCGCAAAAAAACAGTGATATGGGGAAGGTATGAGAGGTGTGCGAGAACACGGCGATATAGGGGAAGTAATGATAGGAGCGAAAACATAGCGATATAGGTGAAGACATGCGAGGTGCGCAAAAACACGGTGATATAGGGTAAGCTATGAGAGGTGAGCAATAACACAGCGATCAAGGTGAAGCTATGGGATGTGCGCGAAAACAGCGATGTAGGCGAAGCTATGGGAGGTGTGCGAAAACACAGCGATATAGGGGACGGTATGAGATGTGCATGAATACACGGCGATATTGGGGAAGCCATGAGAGGTGCCTGAAAACACAGCGATATAGAGGAAGGTATGAGAGCTGTGCAAAAACACAGCGATATTGGAGAAGTTAAGAGAGGTGCGCAAGGCACAGCGATATAGGGAATACTATGGGATGTGCGCTAATACACAGTGATATAGGGGACGTGATCAGATGTGCATGAAAACGCAAAGGTATTAGGGAAGGTATGGGAGGTGCACGAATACACAGCGATATAGGGGACGTTATGAGATGTGCATAAAATCACGGCGATATAGGGGAAGTTATGAGAGGTGCGCAAATATACAGAAATATCGGAGAAGTTATGAGAGGTGCGTGAAAACACAACGATATAGGGGGAGGTATGAGAGGTGCACGAACACGCAGCGATATAAGGGAAGGTATAGGAGGTGCGCAAAAACAGGGCAATATAGGGGAAGGTATGAGAGGTGCACGAAGGCACAGCAATATAGGGGATGCTATGGGAGGTGCGTGAATATACAGCGATATAGGGGACGTGATAAGATGTGCATGAAAACGCAGCGATATTAGGGAAGGTATGAGAGGTGTGTGAAAACATAGAGATATAGGGGAAGTTATGAGAGGTGTGTGAAAACATAGAGATATAGGGGAAGTTATGTGAGGTGCACGAAAACAGCGATATAGGTGAAGGAATGGGAGGTGCGCGAAAACAGGGCGATATAGGGGAAGACATGAGAGGTGCGCAAAAACAGGGCAATATAGTGGAACCTATGGGATGTGTGCGAAACCACAACGATATAGGGGAATGTATCAGAGGTGTGAAAAAACACAGCGATATAGGGGACGCTATGGGACATGTGCAAAAATTAGTGATTTGGGGAAGGTATGAGAGGTGTGCGAGAACACGGCGATATAGGGGAAATTGTAAGAGGTGCGCGAAAACATGGCAATACAGGAGAATGTATCAGAGGTGCGAGAAAACACAGCGATATAGGGGAAGTAATGATAGGAGCGAAAACATAGCGATATAGGTGAAGACATGCGAGGTGCGCAAAAACACGGCGATATAGGGTAAGCTATGAGAGGTGAGCAATAACACAGCGATCAAGGTGAAGCTATGGGATGTGCGCGAAAACAGCGATGTAGGCGAAGCTATGGGAGGTGCGCGAAAACACAGCGATATAGGGGACGGTATGAGATGTGCATGAATACACGGCGATATTGGGGAAGCCATGAGAAGTGCCTGAAAACACAGCGATATAGGTGAAGGAATGGGAGATGCGCGAAAACAGGGCGATATAGGGGAAGGTATGAGAGGTGCGCGAAGACACAGCGCATTATAGGGGATGCTATGGGAGGTGCGCGAATACACAGCGATATAGGGGACTTTATGAGATGCGCATAACAACACGGCGATATAGGGGAAGTTACCAGTGGTGCCCAAAAACACGGCGATACAGGGGAAGCTATGAGAGGTGAGCAATAACACAGCGATAAAGGTGAATCTATGGGACGTGCGCGAAAAGACAGCGATATAGGGGAAGTTATGAGAGGTGAGCAAGGCACAGCGATATAGGGGATGCTATGGGAGGCGCGTGAATACACAGCGATATAGGGGACGTGATGAGATGTGCATGAAAACGCAGTGATATTAGGGATGGTATGAGAGGTGCACAAAAACACAGCGATATAGGAGATGTTATGAGAGGTGTGCGAAAACAGGGCGATATAGGGGAAAGTATGAGAGGTGCGCGAAAACTTGGCGTTACAGGGGAATGCATCAGAGGTGCCAGAAAACACAGCGATGTAGTGGAATACATGAGAGGTGCGCGAAAACAGGGCAATATAGTGGAAGCTATGGGATGTGCACGAAAACAGGGCGATATAGGGGAAGCTATGAGAGGTGCGTGAAAACACAGCGATATAGGGACGCAATGGGACGTGCGCGAAAACACAGTGATGTAGGGGAAGTTATGAGAGGTGTGCGGGAACACGGCGATATAGGGTAAATTATGAGAGGTGTGCGAGAACATGGCGATACGGGAGAAGGTATCAGACGTGCGAGGAAACACAGCGATATAGGGGAAGTATTGAGAGGATCGAAAACATAGCGATCTAGGTGAAGATATGAGAGGTGCGCGAAAACATGGCGATATAGGGGAAGCTATGAGAGGTGAGCAAAAACACGGCGATACAGGGGAAGCTATGAGAGGTGAGCAATAACACAGTGATAAAGGTGAATCTATGGGATGTGCGCGAAAAGACAGCGATATAGGGGAAGTTATGAGAGGTGCGTAAGGCACAGCGATATAGGGGATGCAATGGGAGGTGCGTGAGTACACAGCGATATAGGGGACGTGATGAGATGTGCATGAAAACGCAGTGATATTAGGGAAGGTATGAGAGGTGCACAAAAACACAGAGATATAGGAGAAGTTATGGGAGGTGTGTGAAAACACAGCGATATAGGGGGAGGTATGAAAGGTGCACGAAAACGCAGTGATATAAGGGAAGGTATAGGAGGTGCGCGAAAACAGGGCGATATAGGGGAAGGTATGAGAGGTGCACGAAGGCACAGCGATATAGGGGATGCTATGGGAGGTGCGCAAAAACACAGCGATATAGGAGACGGTATGAGATGTGCATAAAAACATGGCGATATAGGGGCAGGTATGAGAGGTGCGCGTAAAAACGGCGATATAGGGAAAGTATGAGAGGTGCGCGAAAACTTGGCGTTACAGGGCAATGCATCAGAGGTGCTAGAGAACACAGCGATGTAGTGGAAGAGATGAGAGGTGCGCGAAAACAGGGCAATATAGTGGAAGGTGTGGGATGTGCGCGAAAACAGGGCGATATAGGGGAAGGTATGAGAGGTGCGCGAAGGCACAGCGATATAAGGGAAGGTATGGGAGGTGCTCGAAAACACGTTGATACAAGGAACTCTATCAGAAATGCGAGAACACAGAGCGATATAGGGGAAGTAGTGAGAGGAGCGGAAACACAGCGATGCAGGTGAAGAAATGAGAGGTGCGCGAAAACACGGCGATATAGGGGAAGGTATGAGAGGTGCGCAAAAACACAGCGATGTAGGCGAAACCATGGGAGGTGCACGGGAAACAGGGCGATATAGGGGAAGGTATGAGCGATGCGCGAAGGCACAGCGATACAGGGGATGCTATGGGAGGTGCATGATTACACAGAGATATAGGAGCCGTTATGAGATGTGCATGAAAACACGGCGATATTGGGGAAGCCATGAGAGGTGTGCGAAAATACAGCGATATAGGGGACGGTATGGGAGGTGTACGAAAGCAGGGCGACATAGGGGAAGGTATGAGAGGTGCGCGAAGGCACAGTGATATAGGGGATGTTATGGCAGTTGCGCGAATACACAGCGATATATGGGACGTTAAGAGATGTGCATGAAAACGCGGCGATATTGGAGAAGCCATGAGAGGAGCACAAAAATACGGCGATATAGGATAAATTATGAGAGGTGCATGAAAACACAGCGATATAGGGGGAGGTATGAGAGGTGCATAAAAACACAGCGATACAGGGGAAGGTGTGGAAGGTGCGCGAAAACCGGGCGATATAGGGGAAGTTATGTGAGGTGCGCGTAGGCACAGCGATATAGGGGATGCTATGAGAAGTGCGCGAAAACACCGTGATATAGGGGAAGACATGAGAGGTGCGCAAAAACAGGGCAATATAGTGGAACCTATGGGATGTGCGCGAAGCCACAACGATACAGGGGAATGTATCAGAGGTGCGAGAAAACACAGCGATATAGGGGACGCTATGGGACATGCGCAAAAAAACAGTGATATGGGGAAGGTATGAGAGGTGTGCGAGAACACGGCGATATAGGGGAAATTGTAAGAGGTGCGCGAAAACATGGCAATACAGGGGAATGTATCAGAGGTGCGAGAAAACACAGCGATATAGGGGAAGTAATGACAGGAGCGAAAACATAGCGATATAGGTGAAGTCATGCGAGGTGCGCAAAAACACGGCGATATAGGGTAAGGTATTAGAGGTGAGCAATAACACAGCGATCAAGGTGAAGCTATGGGATGTGCGCGAAAACAGCGATGTAGGCGAAGCTATGGGAGGTGCGCGAAAACACAGCGATATAGGGGACGGTATGAGATGTGCATGAATACACGGCGATATTGGGGAAGCCATGAGAGGTGCCTGAAAACACAGCGATATAGGGGAAGGTGTGAGAGGTGTGCAAAAACACAGCGATATAGGAGAAGTTAAGAGAGGTGCGCGAAAACACAGCGATATAGGGGAAGCTATGAGAGGTGCGCAAGGCACAGCGATATAGGGAATACTATGGGATGTGCGCGAATACACAGTGATATAGGGGACGTGATGAGATGTGCATGAAAATGCAAAGGTATTAGGGAAGGTATGGGAGGTGCACGAATACACAGCGATATAGGGGACGTTATGAGATGTGCATAAAATCACGGTGATATAGGGGAAATTATGAGAGGTGCGCAAAAATACAGAAATATAGGAGAAGTTATGAGAGGTGCATGAAAACACAACGATATAGGGGGAGGTATGAGAGGTACACGAAAACGCAGCGATATAAGGGAAGGTATAGGAGGTGCGCGAAAACAGGGCAATATAGGGGAAGGTATGAGAGGTGCACGAAGGCACAGCGATATTAGGGATGCTATGTGAGGTGCGTGAATATACAGCGATATAGGGGACGTGATAAGATGTGCATGAAAACGCAGCGATATTAGGGAAGGTATGATAGGTGCACAAAAACACAGCGATATAGGAGAAGTTATGAGAGGTGTGTAAAAACACAGAGATATAGGGGAAGGTATGAGAGGTGCACGAAAACAGCGATATACGTGAAGGAATGGGAGGTGCGCGAAAACAGGGCGATATAGGTGAAGAAATGGGAGGTGCGCGAAAACAGGGCGATATAGGGGAAGGAATGAGAGGTGCGTGAAGACACAGCGCATTATAGGGGATGCTATGGGAGGTGCGCGAATACACAGCGATATAGGGGACTTTATGAGATGCGCATAACAACACGACGAATTAGGGGAAGTTACCAGTGGTGCCCAAAAACACGGCGATACAGGGGAAGCTATGAGAGGTGAGCAATAACACAGCGATAAAGGTGAATCCAGGGGATGTGCGCGAAAAGACAGCGATATAGGGGCAGGTATGAGAGGTGCGCAAGGCACAGCGATATAGGGGGAGGTATGAGAGGTGCACGAAAACACAGCGATATAGGGGAAGGTATGGAAGGTGCTCGAAAACTGGGCGATATAGATGAAGTTATGAGAAGTATGCGAAGGCACAGCAATATAGGGGATGCTATGGAAGGTGCGCGAAAACACGGTCACATAGTGGAAGACAGGAGAGGTGCGCGAAAACACGGTGATATAGGGGAAGCTATGAGAGGTGAGCAATAACACAGCGATAAAGGTGAATCTATGGGATGTGCGCGAAAAGACAGCGATATAGGGGAAGTTATGAGAGGTGCGCAAGGCACAGCGATATAGGGGATGCTATGGGAGGTGCGTGAATACAAAGCGATATAGGGGACGTGATGAGATGTGCATGAAAACGCAGTAATATTAGGGAAGGTATGAGAGGTGCACAAAAACACAGCGATATAGGAGAAGTTATGAGAGGTGTGCGAGAACACGGCGATATAGGGGAAGGTATGAGAGGTGCACGAAGGCACAGCGATATAGGGGATGCTATGGGAGGTGCGCAAAAACTCAGCGATATAGGAGACGGTATGAGATGTGCATAAAAACATGGCGATATAGGGGCAGGTATGAGAGGTGCGCGTAAACACGGCGATATAGGGGAAAGTATGAGAGGTGCGCGAAAACTTGGCGTTACAGGGGAATGCATCAGAGGTGCCAGAAAACACAGCGATGTAGTGGAATACATGAGAGGTGCGCGAAAACAGGGCAATATAGTGGAAACTATGGGATGTGCACGAAAACAGGGCGATATATGGGAAGCTATGAGAGGAGCGCGAAAACACAGCGATATAGGGGACGCAATGGGACGTGCGCGAAAACACAGTGATATAGGGGAAGTTATGAGAGGTGTGCGAGAACACAGCGATATAGGGGAAATTATGAGAGGTGTGCGAAAACATGGCGATACGGGAGAATGTATGAGATGTGCAAGAAAACACAGCGATATAGGGGAAGTATTGAGATGTGCATGAATACACGGCGATATTGGGGAAGCCATGAGAGGTGCCTGAAAACACAGCGATATAGGGGAAGGTAGGAGCGGAGCACGAAAACATAGCGATATAGGGGACGTGATGAGATGTGCATGAAAACGCAGTGATATTAGGGAAGGTATGAGAGGTGCACAAAAACACAGCGATATAGGAGATGTTATGAGAGGTGTGCGAAAACACGGCGATATAGGGGAAAGTATGAGAGGTGCGCGAAAACTTGGCGTTACAGGGGAATGCATCAGAGGTGCCAGAAAACACAGCGATGTAGTGGAATACATGAGAGGTGCGCGAAAACAGGGCAATATAGTGGAAGCTATGGGATGTGCACAAAAACAGGGCGATATAGGGGATGCTATGGGAGGTGCGCAAAAACACAGCGATATAGGAGACGGTATGAGATGTGCATAAAAACATGGCGATATAGGGGCAGGTATGAGAGGTGCGCGTAAACACGGCGATATAGGGGACGCAATGGGACGTGCGCGAAAACACAGTGATATAGGGGAAGTTATGAGAGGTGTGCGAGAACACAGCGATATAGGGGAAATTATGAGAGGTGTGCGAAAACATGGCGATACGGGAGAATGTATGAGATGTGCAAGAAAATACAGCGATATAGGGGAAGTATTGAGAGGATCGAAAACATAGCGATCTAGGTGAAAACTTAAGAGATGTGCATGAAAACACGGCGATATTGGGGAATCCATGAGAGGTGCGCAAAAATAGGGCGATATAGGAGAAATTATGAGAAGTGCGTGAAAACACAGCGATATAGAGGGAGGGATGAGCGGCGCATGAAAACACAGCGATATAGGGGAAGGTATGGAAGGTGCGCAAAAACGGGGCGATATAGGGGACGGTATGAGAGGTGCACAAAGGCACAACAATACAAGGGATGCTATGGGAGGTCCGCGAATACACAGCGATACAGGGGAATGTATCAGAGGCGCGAGAAAACACAGCGATATAGGGGACGCTATGGGACATGCGCAAAAAAACAGTGATAAAGGTGAAGTTATGAGAGGTGTGCGAGAACACGGCGATATAGGGGAAATTGTAAGAGGTGCGCAAAAGCATGGCAATACAGGAGAATGTATCAGAGGTGCGAGAAAACACAGCGATATAGGGGAAGTAATGATAGGAGCAAAAACATAGCGATATAGGTGAAGACATGCGAGGTGCGCGAAAACACGACGATATTGGGTAAGGTATGAGAGGTGAGCAATAACACAGCGATCAAGGAGAAGCTATGGGATGTGCGCAAAAACAGCGATGTAGGCGAAGCTATGGGAGGTGCGCGAAAACACAGCGATATGGGGAAGTTATGAGATGTGCATGAATACACGGCGATATTGGGGAAGCCATGAGAGGTGCCTGAAAACACAGCGATATAGGGGAAGGTAGGAGCGGAGCACGAAAACATAGCGATATAGGGGACGTGATGAGATGTGCATGAAAACGCAGTGATATTAGGGAAGGTATGAGAGGTGCACAAAAACACAGCGATATAGGAGATGTTATGAGAGGTGTGCGAAAACACGGCGATATAGGGGAAAGTATGAGAGGTGCGCGAAAACTTGGCGTTACAGGGGAATGCATCAGAGGTGCCAGAAAACACAGCGATGTAGTGGAATACATGAGAGGTGCGCGAAAACAGGGCAATATAGTGGAAGCTATGGGATGTGCACAAAAACAGGGCGATATAGGGGATGCTATGGGAGGTGCGCAAAAACACAGCGATATAGGAGACGGTATGAGATGTGCATAAAAACATGGCGATATAGGGGCAGGTATGAGAGGTGCGCGTAAACACGGCGATATAGGGGAAGGTATGAGAGGTGCGCAAAAACTTGGCGATATAGGGGAAGGTATGAGAGGTGCGGGAAGGCACAGCGATATAGGGGATTCTATTGGAGGTGCGTGAATACTCAGCGATATAGGGGACGTTATGAGATGTGCATAAAAACACGGCGATATAGGGGAAATTATGAGAGGTGCGCAAAAATACAGCAATATAGGAGAAGTTATGAGAGGTGAGTGAAAACACAGCGATATAGGGGGAGGTATGAAAGGTGCACGAAAACACAACGATATAGGGGAAGGTATGGGAGGTGCTCGAAAACAGGGCGATGTAGGGGAAGGTATGAGAGGAGTGTGAAGACACAGCAATATAGGGGATGCTATGGGAGGTGCGCGAAAACACAGTGATATAGGGGAAGACATGAGAGGTTCTTGAAAGTAGCGCAAAATAGTGGAAGCTATGAGAGGTGAGCAATAACACAGCGATAAAGGTGAATCTATGGGATGTGCGCAAAAAAAAAGTGATATAGGGGAAGGTATGAGAGGTGCGCAAGGCACAGCCATATAGGGGATGCTATGGGAGATGCGTGAATACACAGCGATATACGGGACGTTATGAGATGTGCATGAAAACGCAGCGACATTAGGGAAGGTATGAGAGGTTCACAAAAACACAGCGATATAGGAGAATGAATGGGAGGTGCGCGAAAACAGGGCGATATAGGTGAAGGTAGGAGAGGTGTGCGAAGGCACAGAAATATAGGGGATGCTATGGGAGGTGCGCGACTACACAGTGATATCGGGGACGTTATGAGATGTGCATGAAAACACGGCGATATAGGGGAAGTTATGAGAGGTGCACAAAAATGCAGCAATATAGGAGAAGTTATGAGAGGTGCGTGAAAACACAGCGATATAGGGGAAGGTATGAGAGGTGTGCGAAAACAGGGCGATATAGGGGAAGGTATGAGACCTGTGCGAAAACACGGCGATATGGCAGAATGTATCAGAGGTGCGAGAAAACACAGCGATATATGGGAAGTAATGAGAGGAGCGAAAACATAGCGATCTAGGTGAAGACATGAGAGGTGCGCGAAAACACGGCAATATAGGGAAGCTATGAAAGGTGAACAAAAACACGGCGATATAGGGGAAGCTGTGAGGGGTGTGCAATAACACAGCGATAAAGTTGAATCTATGGGATGTGCGCGAAAAGACAGCGATATAGGGGAAGGAATGGGAGGTGCGCGAAAACAGGGCGATATAGGGGAAGGTATGAGAGGTGCGTGAAGGCACAGCAATATAGGGGATGCTATGGGAAGTGCGTGAATACACAGCGATATAGAGGAAGTTATGAGATGTGCATAACAATACGGCGATATAGTGGAAGCTATGAGAGGTGACCTAAAACCTGGCGATACAGGGGAAGCTATGAGAGGTGAGCTAAAAGCCGGCGATACAGGGGAAGCTATGAGAGGTGAGCAATAACACAGCGATAAAGGTGAATCTATGGGATGTGTGCGAAAGGACAGCGATATAGTGGAAGGTATGAGAGGTGCGCAAGGCACAGCGATATAGGGGATGGTATGAGATGTGCATGAATACACGGCGATAGTCGGGAAACCATGAGAGGTGTGTCAAAACACAGCGATATAGGGGAAGTTATGAGAGGTGCATGAAAACCCAGCAATATAAGGGACGTTATGAGATGTGCATGAAAACACGGCGATATAGGGGAATGCATGAGAGGTGCACGAAGGCACAGCGATATAGGAGATGCTATGGGAGGTGCGCGAAAACACAGTGATATAGGGGACGGTATGAGATGTGTATGAAAACACGGCGATATATGGGAAGCTATGAGAGGTGCGCGAAAACACGGTGATATAGGGGAAAGTATGAGAGGTGCGCGAAAACAGCGTTACAGGGGAATGCATCAGAGGTGCGAGAAAACACAGCGATGTAGGGGAAGACATGAGAGGTGCGCAAAAACAGGGCTATATAGTGGAAGCTATGGGATGTGCGCTAAAACAGGGCGATGGAGGGGAAGGTATGAGAGGTGCGTGAAAGCACAGCAATATAGAGGACGCTATGGGACGTGCGCAAAAACACAGTGATATAGAGAAAGGTATGAGAGATGTGCGAGAACACAGCGAGATTGGGGAAAGTATGAGAGGTTTGTGAAAACTTGGCGTTACAGGGGAATGCATCAGAGGTGCCAGAAAACACAGCGATGTAGTGGAATGCATGAGAGGTGCGCGAAAACAGGGAAATATAGTGGAAGCTATGCGATGTGCACGAAAACAGGGCGATATAGGGTAAGGTATGTGAGGTGTGCAAGAACACAGCGATATAGGGGCAATTTTGAAAGGTGTGCGAAAACACGGCGATACGGGAGAATGTATCAGATTTGCGAAAAACAGAGCAATATAGGGGAAGTAATGAGAGGAGCGAAAACATAGCGATCTAGGTGAAGACATGAGAGGTGCGCGAAAACACGGCGATATAGGAGAAGCTATGAGAGGTGAGCAATAACACAGCGATAACGGTGAATCTATGGGATGTGAGCGAAAAGACAGTGATATAGGGGAAGCTATGAGAAGTGCGCAAGGCACAGCGATATAGGGGATGCTATGGGATGTGCGTGAATACACAGCAATATAGGGGACATGATGAGATGTGCATGAAAACGCAGCGATATTAACGAAGGTATGAGAGGTGCACAAAAACACAGCGATATAGGAGAAGTTATGAGAGGTATGCGAAAACACAGCGATATAGGGGAAGGTATGAAAGGTGCACGAAAACACAGAGATATATACGGGAAGGAATGGGAGGTGCACGAATACACAGCGATATAGGGGACGTTATGAGATGTACATGAAAACACAGCCATATAGGGGAAGTTATGAGAGGTGCACGAAAATGCAGTGATATAAGGGAAGGTATAGGAGGTGCGCGAAAACAGGGCAATATAGGGGAAGTTATGAGAGGTGCACGAAAACGCAGCGATATAAGGGAAGGTATAGGAGGTGCGCGAAAATACAGCGATATAGGGGACGGTATGGGAGGTGTACGAAAACAGGGCAACATAGTGGAAGGTATGAGAGGTGCGCGAAGGCACAGTGATATAGGGGATGCTATGGCAATTGCGCTAATACACAGGGATATACGGGATGTTAAGAGATGTGCATGAAAACGCGGCGATATTGGAGAAGCCATGAGAGGAGCGCAAAAATACGGCGATATAGGAGAAATTATGAGAGGTGCGTGAAAACACAGCGATATAGGGGGAGGTATGAGAGGTGCATAAAAACACAGCAATATAGGGGAAGATGTGGAAGGTGCGCGAAAACAGGGAGATATAGGGGAAGGTATGAGATGTGCATGAATACACGGCGATATTGGGGAAGCCATGAGAGGTGCATGAAAACACAGCGATATAGAGGAAGGTATGAGAGCTGTGCAAAAACACAGCGATATAGGAGAAGTTAAGAGAGGTGCGCAAGGCACAGCGATATAAGGAATACTATGGGATGTGCGCTAATACACAGTGATATAGGGGACGTGATCAGATGTGCATGAAAACGCAAAGGTATTAGGGAAGGTATGGGAGGTGCACGAATACACAGCGATATAGGGGACGTTATGAGATGTGCATAAAATCACGGCGATATAGGGGAAGTTATGAGAGGTGTGCAAAAATACAGAAATATAGGAGAAGTTATGAGAGGTGCGTGAAAACACAACGATATAGGGGGAGGTATGAGAGGTGCACGAACACGCAGCGATATAAGGGAAGGTATAGGAGGTGCGCAAAAACAGGGCAATATAGGGGAAGGTATGAGAGGTGCACGAAGGCACAGCAATATAGGGGATGCTATGGGAGGTGCGTGAATATACAGCGATATAGGGGACGTGATAAGATGTGCATGAAAACGCAGCGATATTAGGGAAGGTATGATAGGTGCACAAAAACACAGCGATATAGGAGAAGTTATGAGAGGTGTGTGAAATCATAGAGATATAGGGGAAGTTATGAGAGGTGTGTGAAAACATAGAGATATAGGGGAAGTTATGCAAGGTGCACGAAAACTGCGATATAGGAGAAGGAATGGGAGATGCGCGAAAACAGGGCGATATAGGGGAAGGTATGAGAGGTGCGCGAAGACACAGCGCATTATAGGGGATGCTATGGGAGGTGCGCGAATACACAGCGATATAGGGGACTTTATGAGATGCGCATAACAACACGGCAATATAGGGGAAGTTACCAGTGGTGCCCAAAAGCACGGCGATACAGGGGAAGCTATGAGAGGTGAGCAATAACACAGCGATAAAGGTGAATCTATGGGATGTGCGCGAAAAGACAGCGATATAGGGGAAGTTATGAGAGGTGCGCAAGGCACAGCGATATAGGGGATGCTATGGGAGGCGCGTGAATACACAGCGATATAGGGGACGTGATGAGATGTGCATGAAAACGCAGTGATATTAGGAATGGTATGAGAGGTGCACAAAAACACAGCGATATAGGAGATGTTATGAGAGGTGTGCGAAAACAGGGCGATATAGGGGAAAGTATGAGAGGTGCGCGAACACTTGGCGTTACAGGGGAATGCATCAGAGGTGCCAGAAAACACAGCGATGTAGTGGAATACATGAGAGGTGCGCGAAAACAGGGCAATATAGTGGAAGCTATGGGATGTGCACGAAAACAGGGCGATATAGGGGAAGCTATGAGAGGTGCGCGAAAACACAGCGATATAGGGACGCAATGGAACGTGCGCGAAAACACAGTGATGTAGGGGAAGTTATGAGAGGTGTGCGGGAACACGGCGATATAGGGTAAATTATGAGAGGTGTGCGAAAACTTGGCGATATTGGGGAAAGTATGAGAGGTGCGCGAAAACTTGGCGTTACAGGGGAATGCATCAGAGGTGCCAGAGAACACAGCGATGTAGTGGAAGACATGAGAGGTGCGTGAAAACAGGGCAATATAGTGGAAGGTATGGGATGTGCGCGAAAACAGGGCGATATAGGGGAAGGTATGAGAGGTGCGCGAAGGCACAGCGATATAGGGGAAGGTATGGGAGGTGCTCAATAACAAGTTGATACAGGGAACTGTATCAGAAGTGCGAGAACACAGAGCGATATAGGGGAAGTAATGAGAGGAGCGGAAACACAGCGATGTAGGTGAACAAATGAGAGGTGCGCGAAAACAGGTTGATATACGGGAAGGTATGAGAGGTGCGCAAAAACACAGCGATGTAGGCGAAACCATGGGAGGTGCACGGGAAACAGGGCTATCTCGGGGAAGGTATGAGAGGTGCGTGAAGGCACAGTGATATAGGGGAAGTTATGAGAGGTGCGTGAATACACAGCGATATATGGGACGTTAAGAGATGTGCATGAAAACACGGCGAAATTGGGGAAACCATGAGAGGTGCGCAAAAATTCGGCGATATAGGAGAAATTATGAGAGGAGCGTGAAAACACAGCGATATTGAGGGAGGTATGAGCGGTGCATGAAAACACAGCGATATAGGGGAAGGTATGGAAGGTGCGCGAAAACAGGGCGATATAGGGGAAGGTATGAGAGGTGCGCGAAGGCACAGCAATATAAGGGATGCTATGGGAGGTGCGTGAATACACAGCGATATAGGGGACGCTGTGAGATGTGCATGAAAACACTGCAATATAGGGGAAGGTATAAGAGCTGCACAAAAATACAGTGATATAGGAGAAGTTATGAGAGGTGTGCGAAAACACAGCGATATAGGGGAAGGTATGAAAGGTGCACGAAAACGCAGTATTAGAATGAAAGGCATAGGAGGTGCGCGAAAACAGGGCGATATAGGGGAACGTATGAGAGGAGCATGAAGGCACAGCGATATAGGGGATGCTATGGGAGGTGCGCAAAAACACAGCAATATAGGAGACGGTATGAGATGTGCATAAAAACATGGCGATATAGGGGCAGGTATGAGAGGTGCGCGTAAACACGGCGATATAGGGGAAAGTATGAGAGGTGCGCGAAAACTTGGCGTTACAGGGGAATGCATCAGAGGTGCCAGAAAACACAGCGATGTAGTGGAATACATGAGAGGTGCGCGAAAACAGGGCAAAATAGTGGAAGCTATAGGATGTGCACGAAAACAGGGCGATATAGGGGAAGCTATGAGAGGTGTGCGAAAACACAGCGATATAGGGGACACAATGGGACGTGCGCGAAAACACAGTGATATAGGGGAAGTTATGAGAGGTGTGCGAGAACACGGCGATATGGGA
Source organism: Mobula birostris (assembly GCF_030028105.1). NCBI lineage: Eukaryota > Metazoa > Chordata > Chondrichthyes > Myliobatiformes > Myliobatidae > Mobula > Mobula birostris. Next base: position 49,031 of record NW_027275801.1, read on the forward strand.
GAATGTATCAGACGTGCCAGAAAACACAGCGATATAGGGGAAGTATTGAGAGGTGTGCGAAAACACAGCGATATAGGGGAAGGTATGAAAGGTGCACGAAAACGCAGTGATATAAGGGAAAGTATAGGAGGTGCGCGAAAACAGGGCGATATAGGGCAAGGTATGAGAGGTGCATGAAGGCACAGCGATATAGGGGATGCTATGGCAGGTGCGCAAAAACACAGCGATATAGGAGACGGTATGAAATGTGCATAAAAACATGGCGATATAGGGGCAGGTATGAGAGGTGCGCGTAAAAACGGCGATATAGGGGAAAGTATGAGAGGTGCGCGACAACTTGGCGTTACAGGGGAATGCATCAGAGGTGCCAGAGAACACAGCGATGTAGTGGAAGACATGAGAGGTGCACGAAAACAGGACAATATAGTGGAAGCTACGGGATGTGCGCGAAAACAAGGCGATATAGGGGAAAGTATGAGAGGTGCGCGAAGGCACAGCGATATAGGGGAAGATATGTGAGGTGCTCGAAAACACGTTGATACAGGGAACTGTATCAGAAGTGCGAGAACACAGAGCGATATAGGGGAAGAAGTGAGAGGAGCGGAAACACAGCGATGCAGGAGAAGAAATGAGAGGTGCGCGAAAACATGGCGATATAGGGGAAGGTATGAGAGGTGCACAAAAACACAGCGATGTAGGCGAAACCATGGGAGGTGCACGGGAAACAGGGCCATATAGGGGAAGGTATGAGCGATGCACGAAGGCACAGCGATATAAGGGATGCTATGGGAGGTGCGTGATTACACAGAGATAAGGGAGCCGTTATGAGATGTGCATGAAAACACGGCGATATTGGGGAAGCCATGAGAGGTGTGCGAAAATACAGCGATATAGGGGACGGTATGGGAGGTGTACGAAAACAGGGCGACATAGGGGAAGGTATGAGAGGTGCACGAAGGCACAGTGATATAGGGGATGCTATGGCAGTTGTGCGAATACACAGCGATATATAGGACGTTAAGAGATGTGCATGAAAACGCGGCGATATTGGAGAAGCCATGAGAGGAGCGCAAAAATACGGCGATATAGGAGAAATTATGAGAGGTGCGTGAAAACACAGCGAGATAAGGGAAGGTATGAGAGGTGCAGGAAAACACAGCAATATTGGGGAAGATATGGGCGGTGCGCGAAAACCCGGCGATATAGGGGAAGTTATGAGAGGTGCGCGAAGTCACAGCGATATAGGGGATGCTATGAGAAGTGCGCGAAAACACAGTGATATAGGGGAAGATATGAGAGGTGTGCGAGAACACGGCGATATAGGTGAAATTATGAGAGTTGAGC
>NW_027275802.1:0-50365 GCF_030028105.1 Mobula birostris
GAGTTTAGGACACTTGTTATACATATCATCACCAAAGACCCCAGCATTCTTCCTGACGAAGGGTCTCAGCCTGAAATGTCGACTGTACCTCTTCCTAGAGACGCTGCCTGGCCTGCTGCGTTCACCAGCAACTTTGATGTGTGTTGCTTGAATTTCCAGCATCTGCAGAATTCCTGTTGTTTGTGTGACCCCAGCATTCTGACGGGTTGCATTATCACCTGGTATGGACAGGATTAAGAAAAGCTGCAGAGAGTTGTAAGCTCGGCCAGCCCCATCATGGGCAGCACCCTCCTCATCACTGAGAACACCTTCAAAAGCCAGTGCCTCAAGACACCAGCATATGTTATTGAGGACTCACACCATCTTGGACGCACGTCTTTCTAATACTACCTTCAGGGAGGAGGTACAGGAGTCTGAACAACCACATTCTACATTTTAGGAACAGTTTCTTGCCCTCCACTATCAGATTTCTGAATGGTCCATAAACCAATGAACACTACCTCACCATCCTCCTTTGGTACTATACTGCCGCTCGGCCATGGACGATCCTGTCTGCGAAAGGAGTAGAGTTGGACCTGGGGCCAGCAACCCCATCCCATAAGAACCCAGAAATACAGAAGATCCAAAGACATCATCCCTGGAAGAGGAAGAGGAAGAGTCTTAGGTGGGCTACACCTTGAAAGACTGGCCCAGGACAGAGGGCTCTGGTGAGCAGCTGCCCGTGGCCTATATCCCAGTAGGGGTAATGACTTAGCCAACTAACCAAATATACTTCAGCTAATAAACAACAATTTCACAATATATGCCAGTGATAATAAACCTGATTTTGATTCTAACCCAACACGGTCTTGCATAATTCACACCTCTCCTACAAGCTCTCACTAGGCAGCAAACAAGATCAGCTCCACAGCTGACTGTACTCCTCCCTACAAGCCAACAAACCTGTGGCCAGATGCTCAGACCCATTCCCCAGCCAGTAGACTGTCTTTCTGCTCTGGCACTCACCAGCCAGCACCTGCGGTGTGGGGAATGCGTGGTAGGTGCAGGAGTCCAGCTGGCACAGCCTTTCCCCGTAGGCCTGGCACAGACGCTCAACCATCCCGGCGATGCGCGAGATGTGGTTGTTGGAGCTACAGATGAAAGAGAAGAGGCATTCTGTAGGATCTTGTCGCAGAATGCGGACACCTGAAACAACAGAGGATGCAAGGACACGGTTACAAATCAGATTATTACTACTGCATATCTCAGAAAAAACACCGGCCCAAAAGCTACAGGGCACCACAGTAGTATTGCAGTTAGCGCAATGCTACTACAGCTCAATGCGCTGCTGTTTGGGGTTCAACTCTGATGTCATCTACAAGGAGTTTATACATCCTCCCAGTGACCATGTGGGTTTCCTCCAAGTGTTCCGGCTTCCTTCCACAGACCGTGCCCTTGGACAAAACCTACATGCTCACTGGGATCCGGTTAAAGTCCACGGTCTGTGCTCTTGGACAAAACCTACGTGTTCACTGGGATTTGGTTAGAATCCACGGTCTGTGGAAGGAAAGCCATGCCCTTGGACAAAACCTTCATGCTCACTGGGAGTCGGTTAGAAGGTTAACTGGTCTTTGAAAACTGGGGGTTAAGTTGGAGGGTTGCTGGTGGCACAGCTTGATGGGCCTATTCCATGCTGTATCGCTAAATTAAATAAATAAATAACCTCAGTTTAAAACTGTGGAAGAATTTTGGATTTGGATATTCAGGGAGTCAAAGGAGATGGGGTTAGTACAGGAAAATGGAAATGAGTTGAACATTAACCAAGCTGGTACAAGACTGTGGTCTTATTGAATGGCTGGGGAAGCCTGAGGGGTGTTCTCATGCAGGGTTTTTTTAATACAGAGAGTGGCTGGTGCGTAGAACACAGTGATGGTAGAGGCTTGTACATTAGGAACGTCTAAGAGATTCCTAGAAAGGTACATGGATGAAAGAAAAATGGAGGGCTATGTGGGAGGAAAGGGTTAGATTGAACTTGGTGTAGGTTTATGTAGACCAGCACAACATCTGTACCGGACTGTTCTATATTTTATGTTCTTATTGAATGGTACGGCAGGCATGTGGAGCTTCTATTTAGGACAAGTTCCTGAATTATTTTATTGCCTCATATGCAAAGAACTTCAGAAGTTTCTGTTGTGGTTCTGGTTATTTGTTTAGACCATAAAACATACGAGCAGAATTGGGCCATTTGGCCCATCGTATCTGCTCCACCATTCAATCATGGCTAATTTATTATCCCTCTCAACCCCATTCTCCTGCCTTCTCCCCGTAACCTTTGATACCCTGACTGATCAAAAACCTATTAACCTTTGCTTTCAATATACTCAATGACTTGACCTCCACAGCCATCTGAGTTCCACAGATTCACTACACTCGGCTACAGAAATTTCTCCTTATCTCTGTTCTAACTGGATGTCCAACTATTCTGAGGCTGTGCCCTCTGGCCCTCGACTTCCTACTATAGGAAACATCCTCTCCACATCCACTCTATCTGTGCCCTCTGGCCCTTGACACTCCCACTATAGGAAACATCCTCTCCACATCCACTCTATCTGTGCCCTCTGGCCCTCGACACTCCCACTATAGGAAACATCCTCTCCACATCCACTCTATCTGTGCCTTCTGGCCCTCGACTTCCCAATATAGGAAACATCCTCTCCACATCCACTCTATCTGTGCCCTCTGGCCCTTGACACTCCCACTATAGGAAACATCCTCTCCACATCCACTCTATCTGTGCCCTCTGGCCCTCGACACTCCCACTATAGGAAACATCCTCTCCACATCCACTCTATCTGTGCCCTCTGGCCCTCGACACTCCCACTATAGGAAACATCCTCTCCACATCCACTCTACCTGTGCCCTCTGGCCCTCGACACTCCCACTATAGGAAACATCCTCTCCACATCCACTCTATCTGTGCCTTCTGGCCCTCGACTTCCCAATATAGGAAACATCTTCTCCACATCCACTCTATCTGTGCCCTCTGGCCCTCGACACTCCCACTATAAGAAACATCCTCTCCACATCCACTCTATCTGTTCCCTCTGGTCCTAGACTCCCCCACTATAGGAACCATTCTCTCCACATCCACTCTACCTGTGCCCTCTGGCCCTCGACACTCCCACTATAGGAAACATCCTCTCCACATCCACTCTATCTGTGCCCTCTGGCCCTCGACACTCCCACTATAGGAAACATCCTCTCCACATCCACTCTATCTGTGCCCTCTGGTCCTAGACTCCCCCACTATAGGAAACATCCTCTCCACATCCACTCTATCTGTGCCCTCTGGCCCACGACACTCCCACTATAGGAAACATCCTCTCCACATCCACTCTATCTGTGCCCTCTGGTCCTAGACTCCCCCACTATAGGAAACATCCTCTCCACATCCACTCTATCTGTGCCCTCTGGCCCTCGACACTCCCACTATAGGAAACATCCTCTCCACATCCACTCTATCTGTGCCCTCTGGTCCTAGACTCCCCCACTATAGGAAACATCCTCTCCACATCCACTCTATCTGTGCCCTCTGGCCCTCGACACTCCCACTATAAGAAACATCCTCTCCACATCCACTCTATCTGTGCCTTCTGGTCCTCGACTTCCCAATATAGGAAACATCTTCTCCACATCCACTCTATCTGTGCCCTCTGGCCCTCGACACTCCCACTATAGGAAACATCCTCTCCACATCCACTCTATCTGTGTCCTCTGGCCCTCGACACTCCCACTATAGGAAACATCCTCTCCACATTCTCTGTATTTGGACCTTTCAATATTCAACACGTTTCAATGAGATCCCCACTTCATTCCTCTAAACTCCATTGAGTACAGACCCAGAACCATCAAACACTCCTCATACATTAACCCTTTCATTCCTGGAATTACTCTTGTGAACCTCCTCTGGCCCCTTTCCGATGCCAGCACATCTTTTCTCATATAAGGGACCCAAATTTGCTCACAGTGCTTCAAGTGCAGTCTTACCAATGCCTTAAAAAGACTCAGCATTATACCCTTGTTTTTATATTCTGGACCTCTTGAAATGAATGCTAAAATTGCACTTGCCTTGCCTTCCCTACCACCAGCTCAACCCACAAGTTAAACTTTAGGAAATCCTCAAGTTTACCTTCAGGGAATCCTGAATAAGATCTCCCAAGTCCCTTTACACTCTGATTTTTAAATTTTCTCCGCATTTAGAAAATAAACTATGCCTCTATTCCTTCTACCAAAGCGCATGACCATACATTTCCCTAGACTATATTCCCCAACTGCCACTTCTTTGCCCGTTCTCTCAAACTGTCAGTGTCCTTCTGCAGACTTCCTGCTTCCTCAGCACCACCTGCCCCTCCATCTATCTTTGTATCATCTGCAAACTTGGCACAAAGCCATCAACTCCGACATCCAAATCATTAACATATAATGTGAAAGGAAGCACCAACAATGACCCCTGCAGAACACCACTGGTCACTGGCAACAATCAGAAACGGCTCACTTTATTCCCACTCTTTGCCTCCTGCCAATCAGCCATTGCTCTATCCATGCTAAAATGAAACAACATTCACTAACACAATTTCGTTTATGCTGCTTGCTATTTCCCCAAAGAATTCCAATAGATTTGTTAGGCAATATTTCCCCTTAAGGAAACCATGCTGACTTTGGCCTACTTTCCCTGGCAATGCTGCTAGGCAGTTTAGCCGTGTTGGTGCAGGATTGGTGCTGCACGTGGGTCAAACTGGGACAGACAGCGTCCAGCATTAATGAATTGCTGGGATTTTAGCTGTAAACCAACAATTAACATAATGGAAATGAATAAACAATTGACATTTTGGGCCAAGACCCTTCATCAAGACCAGGTTTTTCAACAAGGTTAGTTTTACTGATACCAACTTTCATAACCAGTGTTTCTTTAAAAAAAAATCAGACTATTTGAACTTCTCTGCATTATTAGTTTGATAACATAATCATGCCACTGCAGCTGTATATTCACTACCATTAGATGCTCTCTTTACCAATTTACAACATCACTACACCACCACATCATTACAACCATATAACCAATGCACTGGCACTCTGTATGTCTGACTCTCATATACAGAACAGACCCAAAGTTTCTATACTTTGAATGAGTATCACATTAGAACCATTAGTGAATTCCGATTAATTGGGCAATCGTTTAATCAGGTTAGTCATTTATTTGGGACAACTCTTGAACAAAAACTAATCAAGAAAATAGCCAGGATTCCTTCGTTTATCTGGGAAACGATGCTGCTTAATTGGGGCAGAAGACCGTTGTTGAACAGTTTTTACCCAGTGTCAGTCGTGCACAGTCAGACACCAGTGTGGTTAGAGTGAACAGTTTTTAGCCAGTGTCAGTCGTGCACAGTCAGACACCAGTGTGGTTAGAGTGAACAGTTTTTAGCCAGTGTCAGTCGTGCACAGTCAGACACCAGTGTGGTTAGAGTGAACAGTTTTTAGCCAGTGTCAGTCGTGCACAGTCAGACACCAGTGTGGTTAGAGTGAACAGTTTTTAGCCAGTGTCAGTCGTGCACAGTCAGACACCAGTGTGGTTAGAGTGAACAGTTTTTACCCAGTGTCAGTCGTGCACAGTCAGACACCAGTGTGGTTAGAGTGAACAGTTTTTAGCCAGTGTCAGTCGTGCACAGTCAGGCACCAGTGTGGTTAGAGTGAACAGTTGTTAAATAGCGTCAGTTGCGCATGCTTGTGTTCCCTTTCCCTTTCAGGGATCTTTTGAAGACCCTGACCTGGAGTTACTCACGGGCTTCGGTTCTTTGCGGGAACGGGACCCGTTCTCAGGGTTCCACAACTGGCCGCTATCCCACATGCCAAAGGTTTAGCCTGAGAATCTTGATCGTGTTTGGAAGCCTAAGATCTCAGGGCTCTGGAGACGGGCGGATCGAGGGTCGGTGTCATGGTAGGAGACTTGGGTGTCGTCGGGGAGGCTGGAACACCTGAACACCTGAAGTCTTTGTGATCTTCAGACACAGAGCTTGAAAAAAGTGACGAAACAGACTTTTAACATCGTAAACTAGCGGGTTGTTGTTATGTCTCCCGCTCCCTGTGAAAATGAGGACACCTCCCTCTCCCTTGCCAGGGAGAGAGAGAAAACCTGTGGATTGTTGAATGTTGGATGAAATGAGAAGCCTTTGGGGTAACTTTGGGCTGTGCTTTTGCTATTGCTTAGCACATGCTTGGGCTCGGTGATGGTTCCGATGCGCTTTTTATTTGCTGGTGGAGAGAGGGGGGATTGATCGTTGCTTGCTGCTGCTTATGCGCGGTAGGAGGGAGCTGGGGAGGACTTTGGGGTTCTCACATTTAACTGTCGTCATTCTTTGGGGCACTTCTCTGTTTTCGTGGATGTTTGCAAAGAAAAAGCATTTCAGGATATATATTATATACATCTCTCTGACATTAAATTTGACCTTTGAACATGAAGATTTAGTGGATGCATTGTTTGAATGCAGTCCATTATCTGCACAAGGTGCCTATGTTTGATTTTGTTCATTTACAGTCAAACAAAAGGACATGACAGCATACACTGGATGAATTCCTCTGTCAGTAAGTATTAGGTTGAAACTAATACACAGTTTTATAGTACACAAGTAGTATTGGTCATAATAATTTGTTCTGCATTTCATTTTAATACACAATTTGTTACTCAGTTTGTCTTTTTTATACCTTTTTAGCTATTTCTCTGAAATTTCAGCTATTTGGGACAACCACATAATTGGGCCAAAATGTACTGGTATTTAAATGTAATACAGAACAAATTAGAATACTACCAAAACTCTTATGGTTATAAAACTGTGTACTTGATAGTTATTAATGGAGGAATTCAACTGCCATGTTCTTATGATTGACTGTAAATGAACAAAATTAGTGCAGACACCTGGTGCAATGCTTTAGATGACTGCATCCTCCAAATTTTCATTTTCATTATAACATTCAAGATCCCTTCAAATTCTTCGTAATTCATAACTTGTTGAAGTAGTGAAATAGTTTCATTTTCATTCTCGGTCATTTTGACACTTGTGGGCTGAATGAAAGGTGGTGAGGAATTAGCATTCAGGAGGGAGATTGAAAATTTGGCTGAGTGTTGTCATAACAACACCCTCTCACTGAATGTCAGCAAGACCAAGGAACAGATTGTCGACTTCAGGAGAGGGAAACCAGAGGTCCATGAGCCAGTCCTTACTGGAGGATCAGAAGTGGAGAGGGTTAGCAGCTTTAAATTCCTGGGTGTTACAATTTCAGAGAACCAGTCCGAAGAAAGCACGGCAGGGATTCTATTTCCTTCGGAGTCTGTAGAGAATTGGAATGACATCTACAACATTGACAAATTTCTATAGATGTGTAATGGAGAGTATATTGACTGGCTGCATCATGGCCTGGTATGGAAACACTAATGCCTTAGAATGAAAAATTCTACAAAAGGTAGTGGATTCGGCCCAGTACACCAGGGTAAAGCCCTCTCAACCATTGAGCACGTCTACATGAAATGCTGTCGTAAGAACGCAGCATCCATCAGAGATCCCCACCATCCAGGTCATGCTCTCTTCTCACTGCTGCCATCAGGCAGAAGGTGCAGGGGCCTCAGGACATGCACCACCAGGTTCAAGAGCCATCAGGCTGTTGAATAAAACGGGATAACTACACTACTTGCCCCATCATTGAAGTGCCCCTACCACCAATGATCTCACTTTAAGGACCCTTTATCTCATTATCTCATGTTCTCATTATTTATTGCTATTTATTTATGTTTGCATTTGCAACATTTATTGGTTTCTGCACTCTGGTTACTATTCTACTGATTTGTTGAGTTTGCCCACAGGAAAATGAATCTCGGGGTTGTATGTGGTGACATTCATGTACTTTGGTAATAAATTTACTTTGAACTTCCTGGCATCTCCAACCTGAATGATCGAAACTACGGTGAGCAAAACACTTCCAAATTGTCTTATTGCTTATTTTTCGCCAACTATCAGTGACAAAAATCACTGCTTTTTGAATATAATCACATGCAACCATCACTATTTAAAAACTGTTTAGTCTAAGCAAGGTGTAGTATCTAACGGCCACACAAGTGCACGTAAGTGACACTGGTCAGAAACTGTTCGACAACAGTCTCCTGCCCCAACTTAGTGGAAGAATGTCCCACATAAATGAAGGAAATTCCAGCTATTGTGTCTATTTAGTGTTTGCTCTTTAGGAGTTGTCCTAAATAAAGGCTTCGCCCATTAACTGGTGATCCAATAAACCAGAATCGACTGTATTTGGTATATGTGGATATAGTCCGGGGCTACACGAGGAATGCAAGCTGTCAGTACAGGCAGCAGTCCCCTCTAAGTAAACTCAAGACGATAAGTTCTTCCTTCACTGACACACCTACCTGGGAAGTCCTGAGCCACCTGTGCAAAGTGCTTGTCAGCTTGCATCCACAGGGAGTACAGGTCGCTCAGCCGCACATGCAGCTGAAAATAGTCGCGCAAAATCTTGTCCTCCTCCTGACCCGCAGTTGCTGACTGTTGCCTCAATGTTCCGTGCGTGGTGTCAGTGATCTGCTGTGTGCCCTCCACTGGTTCCACCTTCTCTTCAGCAAACATCTTTGCAGCATGTTGACCATTCCCATCTTCACTTCTACGTTTTCTTTTTAAAGTGTTTTCCTTTCTCATTTTAACACTGACCTGACTTGTCAGCAGGCCTTTCCTCTTTCTGTGCCCCGTTGGTTCCTGCAGAGCACTATCTGTCTCCTTGTAGTAAGTCTGGTACCAGATGTGAGTCGGGGTCTGTGTCAATGTCCACACACGACTGGCCAAGACTCCTGTCCAATGTCCGGGTCTCTTCTCCTGCCACCTGTAAAACAGAGTATTCATTAAATTGTTGCGTTTGACTCTGGGATACTGAAAAGGAGAGTCTGTTCCTCAAACTCACATTGAGCTTTGTGGGAATCACACAGTTAGGTCAGATTGTAAATGGAATGGACAATTAAAGTGACAGCACCACTGGTAGCTCAGGATTGGTCCTGCAGACTGCATGAAGATGCTCCATGACCACCCAATCTGTGCTGGGCTCCACTAATCAGAATCAGAATCAGGTTTAATATTGCCGGCATATATCGTGAAATTTGTTAACTAAGTGGTAGCAGTACAATGCAATACATGATAATATAGGAAAAAAATAAATAAGTACAGTGGTGCCAGAAAGTTTGTGAACCATATCAAATTTTCTCTATTTCTGCATAAGTATGACCTAAAATGTGATCATATCTTCACCTAAGTCCTAAAACTAGATAAAGAGAACCCAATTAAATAAATAACACAAAAAACCATTATTGTTCATTTATTTATTGAAAAAAATGATCAAATATTACACGTATTCGTTGGAAAAAGTAAGCGAACCTCTGGGGTAATGCCTTCTACAAAAGCTATTTGGAGTCAGGTGTTCCAATCAATGTTATAAGTTTAGAGGTGTGGGTTGTAGACGTGCTCACCCCTATAAAAAGAAGACACACAAAGTCAGGTTACTGACAGAGCCTGCTCTTCTCAAGATCTGTTTATGTGCACCATGCCTCAATCAAGACAACTTTCAGAGGACCTTAGAAGAAGAATTGGAGAGATGCATGAAGCAGGAAAAGGCTACAAAAGCTTTTCTAAAGACCTGAGAGTTCATTAGTCCACAGTAAAAGAAATTGTCTATAAATGGAGGAAACTCAGTTCTGTTGCTACCCTCCCTAGGATTGGGCATCCTGCAAAGATCACAGCAAAAGCACAACATCCCACGTTGAAGAAGGTGAAAGAGAACCCAAGGGTAACAGCAAACGATCTGCAGAAATCTCTAGAACTTGCTTAAGTCTCTGTTCATGTGTCCACTGTAAGAAAAACACTGAACAAGAATGGTGTTCATGGAAGGACACCACAGAGGAAACCAATGCTCTCCAAAAGAACATTGCTGCATGTCTCAAGTTTGCAAAAGAGCACCTGGATGTTCTATAATGCTTCTGGGACAATGGTCTGCAGACAGATGGTACAAAAGTTGAACTTTTTGGCAGAAATGCACATTGCTATGTTTGGAGGGAAAAGGACACTGCACACCAACACAAAAAAACCTCATCCCAATGTGTGAAGCATGGTGGAAGGAGAATCGTGGTTTGAGGCTGCTTTGCTGCCTCAGGCCTGGACAGCTCGCAATTGTTGAGGGAAGAATGAATTCAAGATTATATCAAGACATTTTACAGGAGTATGTCAGGGTAGCAGTCCATCACCTGAAGCTTAATAAAAGTTGAATAATGCAACAAGACAATGATCCAAAAGACAAAAGTAATTCAATAACAGAATGACTTAAAAAGAAGAAAATTTTGTCTTTTGGAATGGCCAAGTCAAAGTCATAGTCATACTTTATTGATCCCGGGGGAAATTGGTTTTCCAAGTCCTGACCTTAATCCTATAAAAATGCTGTGGAAGGACCGGAAGCAAGCAGTTCATGCACGGAAGCCCACCAACATCCCAGAGCTGAAGCAGTTTTGTAAGGAGGAATGGGCTAAACTCCCTCCTAGTCGATGTGTAAGACTGATCAACAGTCACTGGAAATGTTTGGTTGAAGTTATTGCTGTACGGGGGTGGCGTCACACCAGTTACTGAAAGCAAAGGTTCACATACTTTTTCCAAAAAACATTTGAAATATTAGATCATTTTTCTTAATAAATAAATGAACCAGTATAATGTTTTGTGTTATTTATTTAATTGGGTTCTGTTTATCTAGTTTTAGGATTTACATGAAGATCTGATCAAATTTAGGTCATATTTATGCAGAAATACAGAAAATTCTACAGGGTTCATAAACTTCCTTGCACCACTGTAAATCTATTACAGTAAATATATATATTTATTAAGTAGTTAAATTAAAAATAGTGCAAAAACAGAAATAATATAAAAAAGTGAGGTAGTGTTCATGGGTTCAATGTCCATTTAGGAATCGGATGGCAGAGGGGAAGCTGTTCCTGAATTGCTGAGTGTGTGCCTTCAGGCTTCTGTACCTGCTTCCTGACAGTAAGAATGAGAAGATGGCATGTCCTGGGTGATGGGGTCCTTAATAATGTACGCCCCTTTTCTGAGGCACCACTCCTTGAGGATGTCTTGGATATTACAGAGGCTAGTACCCAAAATGGAGCCAACTAAATTTACAACCCACAGCAGCTTCTTTCGGTCCTGTGCAGTAGCTCCCCCCTCCCCCCACCCCATACCAGACAGTGATACAGCCTGTCAGCATACTCTCCATGGTACATCTATAGAAGTTTTAGAGTATTTTAGCTGACAAACCAAATCTCCTCAAACTCCGAATGAAATATAGCTACTGTTTTGTCTTCTACAGCTGTGTCGAGATGTTGAGACAAGGTTACGGTAAATCCTCAGAGGTCCTGACACCCAGGAACTTGAAATTGCTCACTCTCTCCACGTCTGATCCCTCCTTGAGGATTGGTATGTGTTCCTTCACCTTTCCCTTCCTGACGTCCACAATCAGCTCTTTGGTTTTACTGATGCTGAGCGCAAGTTTGTCACTGTGACACCACTCATCTAGCTAGTATATCTCGCATCTGTACGCCCTGTTGGCTCCATCTCAGATTTTGCCAACAATGGTTACATCACCAGCCAAGTTAGAGATGGCATACGAGCTATACTTAGCCACACAATCATGAGTATCGACACCACCACCAGGTTCAGGAACAGTTATTGCCCCTCAGCCATCAGGATCCTGAACCAGCATGGATAACTTCACTCACCCCCAACACTGAACTGATTCCACAACCTATGGATTCACTTTCAAGGACTTTACAACTCACTATTCTCAATATTTATTATTATTATGTCTTTCTTTTTTGTATTTGCACAATTTGTAGTCTTTTGTACACTGGTTGGTTGTTCATCTTTGTGCACAGTTTTTCATTGATTCTGTTGTTTCACTGTACTTACTGGGAATGCTCACAAAAAATGAATCCCAGGTGATATATGTCGCTTGATAATGTTTATTTTGAACTGAACCTTTGAATGCTTTCAGTGTACCTGGGTGCAAATGACAATAATAGACCAATTTACCAATTGAAAGCAGTCATTGCATCAGCTGTGGTAGCATGGGAAATGTTATGATAAAGGGGCGAAGTCCCTTTGGAGAGCGTGCTGGAGATTATGAACTATCATTTCCTTAATGTGAAGGTTGCAGGAGTGTAAAGTGAAGAGCATGGGAATTCTGCTGGAAAAGGAGAGAGAGAAGAGGTGCAGGAAATCAGCAATATGCGGCTGAGGGCTCTGCCAACAAGCTACAGTTCAGAAAGAAAGTTACATACTTCAAAAGCAACTTTGTGGAAGGTCTTGCCATCACAACAGATAAAATAGAGACAAAAGAACTGGGAGAATGGAATGAAGACATTACAGAGCAGGGTGGGGGGAGGAATAGTTAGGATGGATATGGACATGTGTGGGCTTGTAATAGATGCCTGTCACTAACAGAGAGAAGGGCCTGAATAGGACTGAACAAAGACAGCTGCATATATCCCACAGCTGACCAAAGTAAATTCTCAATGCCACACCTTTGATTCTATAACTGGGGGGAGTTGTTCGATGTGAGAATGCATTTATCCAGCCAAATGAATGCACTGGTGGAGGGGAACTGGTTTGTTCTTGAGCCCACTCAATTATCCTTCTGGTAAAAAAAATCCCTCTTCTTCTATTCCCCACTCTGGCCTCTTATGTCTTCTCACCTGCCTATCACCTCCCCCTGGTGCCCCTCCTTTCCTTTCTCCCAAGGTCTGCTCTCCTCTCTAATCAGACTCCTTCCTCTCCAGCCCTTCACCCTTCCCACCCAACTGGCTTTACCTATCACCTCCTAACCATCTTCCTGCCCCTCTTCCCATCTTCTAATTCTAGCATCTTCCCCCTTCTTCTCCAGTCCTGAAGAAGGGTTTTGACCCAAAATGTCAATTGCTTATTCCTCTCCATAGATGATGCTTGACCTGCCTAGTTTCTCCAGCATTTGTGTGTGTTGCTGTAGATGTCCAGCATCTGCAGAAGCTCTTGTGTTTATGGCTTATTCTTTAGCTTTTTTAAAAATCGGAGGGCCCTCAGAACATCCTGGTGTAGTTTGGAGTTTTGGAGGGACAGTATGTCTGTGAAAAAACGCGAGTCCATTGGGATGAAAATGTCAGAGACCAGAGGGTGTCAGGTTGTATTGTGTTGAGGTCATTAGATTCTTTCCTCAGTAATTACAAGAAGAGGGCCCCCATTCTCCATTGCATCCCTCACTCAGACATACAAACACCTGGCTGTAGATCCATTGTGATGTGAAGGGCAATTCTACATCTGCACCACTGCTGAAGGACTAATTCACAGGCCCAGGGACGTGCAGCTACTGAATAAAATACTCCTGGTTAACTAACATCATATTGATCGGCCATTGTTATCAGATCTACTCTATATGTCACACAGCAAAATGGTTCATTATTAGTCATCCCCTGTAAAGGGTTGGAATGACCCTGTTATACCAAAGCTCTGCAGTTCCTTTACCCCACCCCACGCACTGTCACAGTTCAATGGACAGCTGAGCAGTGGTCTAAGGAGGTAACCTTGAAATGCTGGTCTCATCAGTAACACACAAGGCCATGGAGGAGTTGACCCGGCTGTTGCAACCTTAAGGAACCAAGCATGAAATAATAAAAAGGAAAATGAACACACTAGAGATATAAAGAGAATAAAATAATGTTAGGTATTACAATGTCTGAGTGGGGATATTACTATGAGTTAAGTCGTACACAACATTGGCGGAGCAATATTAAAGGGTTAGAACTTTTCCATTCAACTCTATGTCATAATATAACTAAAATGTGAAACAGCTCAGCAGGTCAGTCAGACAGCATCTGTAGGGATATGTAACATTTCAGGTTGTCTGCCTTCATCAGTGCTTCACTAAAACTGGCTTTGGATAGTGGAAGCATTTCTTTACCCAGAGACCCACCTCCATTTCTCCCTGTCTGCATTGGCGTAATTGAGGAACTTGAATTGCTAGGGGGTGGGAACCCAACTGAAGAGACGGAGGAAGGGGCAGTTGGCTCACAAATAGAGAAAGTTTGCAGGCAGTGTGAGAGGGAGGATAGGCAGGTGATAGAGAAGGGATGTGCTCAGACTGATGGTTTGAGATGTGTCTATTTTAATGCAAGAAGCATCATGAACAAAGCCAATGAGCTTAGAACGTGGATCAGTACATGGAGCTATGATGTTGTGGCCATTACAGAGACTTGGATGGCTCAGGGGCAGGAATGGTTACTTCAAGTGCCAGGCTTTAGATGTTTCAGAAAGGACAGGGAGGAAGGCAAAAGAGGTGGGGGCGTGGCACTGCTAACAGAGATAGTGTCACAGCTGCAGAAAAGGAGGAAAACATGGAGGGATTGTCTACAGAGTCTCTGTGGGTGGAAGGTAGGAACAGGAAGGGGTCAATAACTCTACTTGGTATTTTTTTTATATAGAGGAGCAGATAGTGAGACAGGTTCTGGAAAGGTGTAATAATAACAGGGTCATCATGGTGGGAGATTTTAATTTCCTCAATATTGATTGACATCTTCCTAGACCGAGGAGTTTAGATGGGCTGGAGTTTGTTAGGTATGTTCAGGAAGGTTTCCTGACACAATATGTAGATAAGCCTACAAGAGGAGAGGTTGTACTTGATCTGGTATTAGGAAATGATCCTGGTTGGGTGTCAGGTCTCTCAGTGGGAGAGCAATCTGGAAATAGTTCTATCTCCTTTTCCAAAGCATTGGAGAGGGATAGGAACAGACAAGTTAGGGAAGCGTTTAATTGGAGAAAACGGGAAATATGAAGCTATCAGGCAGGAACTTGGAAGCATAAATTGGAAATAGATGTTCTTAAGGAAATGTGCAGAAGAAATGTGGCAAATGTTCAGGGGATATTTGCATGGCATTCTGCAGAGGTACATTCCAATGAGACAGGGAAAGGATGGTAGGGTACAGGAACCATGGTGTACAAAGGCTGTTGAAAATCTAGTCAGGAAGAAAAGAAATGCTTACGAAAGGTTCAAAAAAACTAGGTAAAGATAGAGATCCAGAAAATTATAAGGCTAGCCAGAAGGATCTTAAGAATGAAATTAGGGGAGCCAGAAGAGGCCATAAGAAGGCCTTGGCGAGCAGAATTAAGCAAAACCCCAAGGCATTTTACAAGTATGTGAAGAGCAAGAGGATAAGACGTGAGAGAATAGGACCAACAAGTGTGACAGTGCAAAAGTGTGTATGGAACCGGAGGAGATAGTGGAGATAATTAATGAATACTTTGCTTAAGCATTCACTATGGAAAAGGACCTTGGTGATTGTAGGGATGACTTACAGCAGACTGAAAAGATTGAACATATAGACATTAAGAAAGAGGAAGTGCTGGAGCTTTTGGAAAGCAGCAAGTTGGATAAGTCACTAGGACTGGACAAGATATACCCTAGGCTACTGTGGGAGGCAAGGGAGGAGATTGCTGATCCTCTGGCAATGATCTTTGCATCATCAATAGGGTCTGGAGAGGTTCCAGAGGATTGGAGGGTTGTGGATGTTGTTCCCTTATTCAAGAAAGGGATTAGAGATAACTCAGGAAATTATAGACCAGTGAGTCTTACTTCAGTGGTTGGTAAGTTGATGGAGAAGATCCTGAGAGGCAGGATTTATGAACATTTGGAGAGGCATAATATGATTAGGAATAGTCAGCATGGCTTTGTCAAAGGCAGGTTGTGCCTTATGAGCCTCATTGAATTTTTTTGAGGATGTGACTGAAAACATTGTTGAAGATAGAGCAGTAGATATAGTGTATATGGATTTCAGCAAGGCATTTGATAAGGTACCCCTTGCAAGGCTTATTGAGAAAGTAAGGAGGCATGGGATCCAAGGGGACATTGCTTTGCGGATCCAGAATTGGCTTGCCCACAGAAGGCAAAGAGTGGTTGTAGATGGGTCATATTCTGCATGGAGGTCAGTGACCAGTGGTGTGCCTCAGGGACCCCTTTTCTTCATGATTTTTATAAATGACCTGGATGAGGAAGTGGAGGGATGGTTTAGTTAATTTGCTGATGACACAAAGGTTGGGCGTGTTGTGGATAGTACAGAGGGCTGTCAAAGGTTACAGCAGGACATCGATAGGATGCAAAACTGGGCTGAGAAGTGTGAGGTGGTTCATTTTGGTAGGTCAAATATGACGGCAGAATATAATATCAATGGTAAGATTTTTGGCAGTGTGGAGGATTAGAGGGATTTCTCTTTTCTTCGGTAAGGAGAAGGAGAAGATGGCGGCGCGACGCAGCTTGCGCGGCCACTCCGGTGAATGATATCTGTGATCTGTCAAGCAGGGTGCCGTGCTCAATTCTGATTTGATGGAGACAGACGTGAGAGAACAGAGGAACATCTGGAGAAACTTCTGAGATGCCTTTTTTGCTGCCACTGTTACTGTATGATCCTGAATCTCCGGAGGGGAAGGCCCCAAATCCTCAGGTTTGCTTGTTGCTCGGCGGCCGGGACAGGGTCCAGGCGCTCGGCAGAGGTGGTGCTCGGTGTCGAAGGGCTGGTCGGAGGCTCGAAGTTTTTGGACGGACTCAGAGTCAGCTGGGGTCGGGTGTTTCCAATGCATCGACAGTTGTCAGTGCCTGCAGGTTTATGGCAGAGAGAGTTTCTCCTTCTGCCGCCTGCTATCGGGGACTATCAGGAGTTGATCGGAACTTTGAGACTATTTTTTTACCATTCCCATGGTCTGTTCTTTATCAAAATATGCTATTGCTTTGCACTGCTGTAACTATATGTTATAATTATGTGGTCTTGTCAGTGTTAGTCTTTGGTTTGTCCTTTTTTTTTGTGATATCACTCTGGAGGAACATTGTATCATTTCTTAATGCATGCATGCATTTCTAAATGACAGTAAACGAGGACTGAGTGTCCTCATAATCTAATCTAATCTAATCTAATCTAATCTTGAGGTCCAAGTCCATAGGACACTCAAATTGCTGTGCAGGTTGACTGTGTGGTTAAGAAGGCATACGGTGCGTTGACTTTCATCAACCGTGGGATTGAGTTTAAGGACCAAGAGGTAATGTTACAGCTATATAGGACCCTGGTCAGACCCCACTTGGAGAACTGTGTTCAGTTCTGGTCACCTCACTACAGGAAGGATGCGGAAACTATAGAAAGGGTGCAGAGGAGACTTACAAGGAGGTTGCCTGGATTGGGGAGCATGCCTTATGAGAATAGGTTGAGTGAACTCGGCCTTTTCTCTTTGGAGCGACGGAGGATGAGAGGCGACCTGATAGAAGTGTACAAAGTGATGAGAGGCATTGATTGTGTGGATAGTCAGAGGCTTTTTTCCACGGCCCAAATGGCTAACATGAGAGAGCACAGCTTTAAGGTGCTTGGAAGTAGGTATAGAGGAGATGTCAGGGGTAGGTTATTTTTACGTAGAGGGTGGTGAGTGCGAGGAATGGGCTACTGGTGATGGTGGTGGAGGTGGATATAATAGGGTCTTTTAAGAGACTCCTGGATAGGTACATGGAGCTCAGGAAAATAGAAGGCTATGGGTAATCCTAGATAATTTCTAGAGTAAGTACACGTTCAGCACAGCTTTGTGGGCCGAAGGGCCTGTATTGTGCTGTAGGTTTTCTATGTTTCTATGTTTGTAGGCCTTTTCGGTGGGCACTAATAGATGGGCTGCCCAACACAATCTTTGCTGATTTGCTTTGATGCAAACAACACATTTCACTGCATATTTTGATGTAAATCTGATCCTTAATCGAAGCTACATAACAGTTAAAGGCAGCAGATTTCCTCTCCTCTGTTTTGTTTTTAATGTGCCTTCATGCATACAAGATAAAGATGAAAGATTAGCTTTATTTGTCACATGTTCGTCGAACCATACATCATTTCCATCAAATCAAATCAGCGGGGATTGTGCTGGGAAGCCAGCAAGTGTGGCCACACTTCCAGCATCAACATTGACTGCACACAACTTACCATGCCGAACCCATCTATCGTTGGAATGTGGGAGGAAACTGGAGTACCTGCAGGAAACCCATGCAGTCAAACGCTTACAGATTGGGAACTGAACCGGGTCGCTGCTGCTGTACACTAACCGCTAGGCTACTGTGCTGCCCGCACGAACTAGTTCCACAGATGAGGTAACAGACTTATCCAGTTGCAGCAAAGGCTGAATCTTACCGGAAGGACTGACCACAGGAGAGCACAATATCCAGCCTCAGCTCGGAGCGAGGACAGGGGATTGAGCGCCAGAGCGAAGGGCATTCAGACAGTGTACTGAGTCTTTGCATGACTTGATCGAAAAGCTGACAAAAGATGATTCCTGCAAAATTAATACAGTAACACAGTAATATGAAGGTCTGCTCAGATAGACAAATAACCATTTTCACACATATTGAGGAAGGACATCATGTCCAAAGCTAAAAGTGGCAAGTTAATTCGTAAATTACCCCTAGTGTAGGTGGATTGCAGGGCAGTCTAGGGTGGAGTTGATGAGTATGTGAAAAAGAAAAGGTTACAGGGAAATTAAGCGGGAGGACAAGACTGATGGGATTGCTCTGTGTGCTGGCATAATCTGGATGGGCCAAATGTTCCTTCAGGGTTTTAAATATTCTTTAGAGTGTGTGACATTGATGACACGGCTAGTATTTATTGCCCAATCCGAACTGCTCTGGTCAGTCGCCTCAGTAAATATCTCTATTAGTTATTTAAATATTTCACACGTGACTGCCAGGACCACCAGATTCAAAAACAGTTACTTTCAGTACGGCTAATCAACACCTCCACCCACTAACCCGCCTCGCCACATCCCCAACCACCACTACTTTATTATTTCCGGTCAGTCACCTTATGTACAGGCACTCCTGTGCCTAGTGTCACTTTATGGACATACAATCAATCTACGAAAACAAATTTTCCTGTGTATTTATATTTACTGCGTTTTTTAAAATTATTACTCAGTTCCTTACCTTACTGTGCTTTTTTTTTTGTGCTGCATGAGATCAAGGGCAACAATTACTTTGTTCTCCTTTACATTTGTGTACAGGAAATGACTTTAAACGATCTTGAATAATTCTATTTAAAGATGAAATGCAAAATAATTTCTACATTAGGTGCTGAATTTGTGCACAACAAATGGAGCAGGCCATTAATCCACAGAAGCGTAGTGGATAGCAGGTTGGGCATCAGGATTTGGAGTTTGATCTGTAAGGAGTCTGTATGAACTCCCCATAGAATGCATGCGTTTTCTCCTGGTCCTCTGGATTCCACCCGCAGTCCAAAGACGTACTGGTTAGTAGGTTAACTGGGCATTGTAAATTGTTCTGTGATTAGGCTCGGGTTAAAATGGGGAATTCTGGACAGTTTGGCACGAAAGGCAGGAGGAGCCCATTCTGAGCTGTATCTCTAAATCTCAGGAAAATCCCTTGAGCCATTGTATATGATTGAGATAGATCTCCCACCTTCAGACCTTCAGTACACCACCCGCAATGACCACTAGCTTGAGTTTCCAGAAACAGGTGACAAAGTCAGCATGTTCCTGCACCCCAATTATGCCAGTGCATGGAGTGTATGGGGTGTCCAGGGAGGGGTAACACCTCTGATGAAGGAGCTCGTTGTGTCCACTCTGAGGCAGCCCACTCACCTTTGGTCCTCAATAGACACTCAGCTCTCACCTGTGGCTCCAAGTATCTGTTTGCATGCAACGGAAGCTATACCCTGGTACACTGCTTCAACAGGAGGGCTAAACCAGGTGAGGGTAGCTGGCGGATCTCATACCCTGGTGAGATAGGGATATGCCTGTCCTAGCATGTGAAGTCAAACTAGGATCGGCTGGATGAGATCAACAGTGAGACCTAATGAGCAGGAAGGCAGTTCACGTCAGCAGCTAGTGCCACACTATTACAGTCCAGTGCGTCAGAGTGCCACACTATTACAGTTCGGTGCATCAGAGTGCCACACTATTACAGTTCGGTGCATCAGAGTGCCACACTATTACAGTTCGGTGCATCAGAGTGCCACACTATTACAGTTCGGTGCGTCAGAGTGCGACACTATTACAATTCGGTGCATCAGAGTGCCACACTATTACAGTTCAGTGCGTCAGAGTGCGACACTATTACAGTTCGGTGCGTCAGAGTTTGGAGTCAGTTCCTTTCATCATCTGTAAGGAGTTTGTACATTCTCCCTGTGATCACCCGTGTGTTCTCCGGGTGCTCCAGTTTCCTCCCACAGTCCAAAACGTACCAGTTAGTGGGTTAATTGATCATTGTAAATTGTCCCATGATTAGGCTAGGACTCAAAGGACTGGAAGATCCTGTTCTGTATTGTTAAATAAATAAAGTGTTGCTGAACTGGGTGGAGTGGAGTGAAGGATTCTGTACTTCCTGCCTGATGGCAATAGTAAGAGACAGCATGGGCTGGATGGTGGAGCCCTTGATGATGGACGCTGCTTTCTTGTGGCAGCCCTCCATGTAAATGTACTCAATGGTGGGGAGGGCTTTGTGTATGATAGACTGGGCTGTATCCACCATTTTCTGTAGCCTTTTCTATCCCTGGCCATTGGTGTTTCCATATTAGGCAGTGGTGCAACCAGTTAGGATACTCTCCGCTGTGCAAAAATTAATTTTGTCAAAATGTGTGTATTTGATAATAAATTTACTTTGGAATTTGATTACATTTCCTTTCATGGTAATGGGTACTATGTTTGTTCAGTGATTCTAACCCAGTTACAGTTCCTGAATTTATAAACTGGTGGCCTGGACTAACAAGTCAAAGACTTGGGTTCAAATCCCATCATTGTGGAATTTGAACTTAAATGACTGATAATCTGGATTTTCTTTAAGTTACATGTAACAATGATCACTATAAAACTACCAGACCATCATAAAACCCCTTCAAGTTCACTCATGTCTTTCAAAGACATACATCTGTCATCTTTACTCTGTCTATCAATGTGTGGTACAGGAGCTGCAAGGCATTAGATCACAAGACCCTATAAAGGACAGTAAAAACCGCAAGTGGATCTCTGGGGTCTCCCTCCCCTCTACTTGTGGCATTTACCAGAAGGATTATACACGAAGGACCCAAAGCATTGTTGAGAATCCCTACCATCCATCCCACAATCTCTTTGAGCATCAGAACTAGCACTGGCAGACTGGGTAACAGCTTCTCTCAGGCTGTGAGATAACATACCCTGCACCACCATGATCTCATCACTAGGACAGCAAGCTGTTTGATGTTTAGCCCGTACAGTGCACTAAATGCTTTTTGAAATTGTATGTTGTTAACTTATTTATGGCAATATTTTGGATTATGTGCTTTGTATGATATATGTACTGTATTGTTGGTGTGAGGAATTATATACAGAATTAAAAGGGCTAAAACCTAACTGACTTATTGGCAGCTTGACAAGTCGTGCTGTGAGAATAATGTATGAACGAAGAAGTGTTTGTTGCATGAGAAGCTTCTCAGTCTACCCTTATCAAAACATGTGATAACAATGTGCATCTGCAGCTCCAAACAGTATTCTGGGCTCACCTGGCTGCAGATTTTCTCAAGCTTGGTGAGCAGAGACTCTGTGTTGCCAACCGAGAATGCAAGCTTGCTAATAAACAGTATCTACTTTTAAGTAAACTGTATTTGACAGTTATTCCCTGGGTCTGAACCTAAAGGCCTTTGGTCTTTGAGTGACAATCCAACGTCCTCAAACATGAAGACTTCTTTCTATTTCATAAACTAATTTTGCAACATCTCATTGCAAGTTAAAAAGAAGAAACAGCCATCCCAGGGAGACAGTCATTTCTCGCGCTTTGTTTGCCCTCATTTGCAAGACTCACTGCCAAGACCACCATTTACCATATCATGGCAGTTCCAACAATGAAAGCTCACCATAATTCACAAATCATCACTAAAAATTCAAGATACACAATAAAATATGTGCCAATGGAATTTATGTGAAAAAATAAACAAAAAATGTGAAATTTTTAAAAAATTGTGTATTCTCCTTTGCATTCTAGGCAAATTGTAAATCCTTGAATCAACATCACCGAATGTGTTGCTCTTCCTGACAACATTTGTTGACTCTGGAACTAGGACTATATTATATTTTTGTGTGCCAGTATGTTACTGCTATCTTCTATGTGCTATCTTTGACTGTTGGCACTGTTGTGCAGCTTGGTCCCAGAGGAACACTGTTTCATTTGGTTGCATTGATGGATATTCACGTATGGTTGAATGACAATTAAACTTGCCATTTGAACATCACTAGATTATCTGGTTATCTAGTCGTTATTGCATTACAGTTTTAGGATGTTTTCCTCTCGGCATTTTTACATCTTCACTTCCAAAACAAAGCAATGGACAGATACACTTCAACAAAACTTCATGGACTTCAAAGTGAGGTCCACTCTGACATCAAGGCTGAGAAAAATCTGCTTCAGCTTCATATAGCTTTCAGGGAGAGTTATGGTCTCAAGTGCATGGGAATGTACTGATTAAAGCTAAAGACTTTGTTCTTTCTGTTGGAGGAAATTTCAATTTAATCAGCTCTAGATGTTAGGCAAACAATTTATTTTATTTATTATTTAAAGATCAGTGCAGAATAGGTACTTCCAGTTCTTCGACCCACACAGCTAGCAATCTTGATTTAACATTAACCTAATAACCAGTCAATTTACAATGACCAGGTAGTCTATCTGGTACGTCTTTAGACTGTGGGAGGAAACAGGAGCATCTGGAGAAAACCCACACATTTCAGGGCTGCTGGCATTGAAATCCAAACTCTGACACCCCAAGCTGTAATAGAATATAGTCGAGTACAGCACAGGAACAGGCCATTTGTCCCTCAATGTTGTGCCAAACCATCTAAAAAGCAAATCAAAAACACTGAAACATTAATCCCTCCTACCTACACCATATCCATATCCCTCCATTTTCCTTACATCCATGTGCCTATCCAAACATTTCTTAAAAGCCTCTAATGTATTCGCCTCCACCACCATCCCAGACATACAAACTCTGAGTGAAAAAACTTATCCCTTGAAACTACCGCCTCTCACCTTCAATGCCTGCCCTCTGGTGCTAGACATTTCAACCCTGGAAACAAATACTCTCTGTCCACTCTATCTATGCCTCTCATAATCTTGTAAACTTCTATCAGATCTCTCCACAGCCTCCAGTGCTCCAGAAGAAACAATCCAAGTTTATCCAGCCTCCTGTGATAGCACATGCCCCCTAAACAACGCAGCATTCTGATAAACCTCTTCTGCATCCTCTCCAAACCCTAAACACCCTTCCAATATGGGGCAACCAGAACTGAACTCAATACTCCAGGTGTGGCCTAACCAGAGTTTTATAAAAAGTGCAACATAACCTTTTGAACTCGACCTCTTGACTAATAAAAACAAGCATTCCATAAGCCTTCTTAACCACCTTATCAACCTGTGTAGCCACTTTCAAGGAGCTGTGAACTTGGACCTCAAGATCTCTCTGATCAGCAACACTGTTAAGGACCTTGTCCTGAACAGTGTACGGTTTCCTTGCATTTGCCCCACCGAGGTGCATTACATTTATCAGGGTTAAACTCCATCTGCAATTTCTCTACACATATCTGCAACTGATCTATATCATGCTATATTTGCCAGTCTTCTACTTTATCCACAACTCAACCAATTTTGGTATCATCTCCAAATGTACTAACCCACCGTGTATATTTTCATCCAGGTCATTTATATACATAGCGTAATGCTAAATGCTATTCAACTGTGGCACCCAATTTTCAGACAAATGTTGAGGAGAAGCTAGGTTTCATCACTGTTCATACTTGAAGTGGTGCCACGTGTTTTAATGATGTAGTCTTGTGGATGAGAAACAGCAAAGGTTATTGTGTATTCCAGATAATTACACACCACAAGAATATAAGCCACGGGCCCTTAGTTTCTGGATAACAATGGAAAGAGTCCCCACAACAGCAGCAAAGAACTGGAGGAAGGTGATGTGGTTGATCACATCATCACTTTCCTTTTGTACTACCCTGATGCACTAATATTTCTGAATGGCACTTAAAACTTTTCACTGCACCTCAGTTCACCTGACAATAATAAACCCATTTACCAAAAAGATTAAAAATTGGATTTGTCACATGTACATTGAAACATCGAAACACAGCAGGCCCATACTTAATAACTCTAACCTGTATGTCTTTGGATGGTAGGAGAAAACCCAAGCTGTCATGGGGAGAGCATACAAAACTCCTTACTGACAGGGAGGATTTAAATCTCGATCACTGGCACAGTAAAGCAGTACACTAACTGTTACAAACAAGAGAAAATCTGCCGATTCTGGAAATCCAAGCAACACACACAAAATGTTGGAGGAACTCAGCAGGGCAGGCAGCATCTATGGAAAAAAGTACAGTCAACATTTTGGTCCAAAACCCTTTGGCAGGATGAAGAGAAAAAGATGAGGAGTAGAGGTAAAAGGTGGGGAGAGGGGAGAGAAAAATTCAAGCTGACAGGTGAGGCCGGGAGAGGGAGGAATGAAATAAAGAGCTGGGAAGTTGATTACAGCAGCGGTCCCCAACCACCTACGCCGCAGTACCGGGCCGCAAAGTGTGTGCTACCGGGCTGCGAGGAAACGATATGATTTGGTGATATGAAACGATATGAGTCAGCTACACCTTTCCTCATTCCCTGTCACGCACTGTTGAACTTGAACGCACGTGAGGTCATCAGTGACCCAAGATGTGCAAAGGAATGGGTCCGTGACCCATTTGTGAATGTCCCCGGTGAATCATCCATGTCAGCATGGGAAAAAGATCAACTCCTTGAGCTTGCAAATGACGGAGGGCTGAAAAGTATGTTTGACATAACATCACTGCCGGCATTCTGGATCAAAGTAAAGGCTGAATATCCTGAGACAGCCACGAAAGCACTGAAAACATTGCTTCCATTTCCAACATCATATTGCTGCGAAGCGGAGTTTTCTGCAATGAATGCAACGAAAACTAAATTGCAGAATAGACTGGACATAAGGAACCCCCTTCGAGTATCGCTGTGTCCCATCACTCCTCGATGGCACCGTCTTGTTGCAGGGAAACAAGCCCAGGGCTCGCACTGACTCAGCGATATTGGTGAGTTGCAATGATTTTATATGTTCATACGGGGGGAATATGTGCTGTGTGTTTAATATCCAAACATTACTTAAACTGTTATGATGCTATTAACTTATAATTGACTTATCAATATTCATGCAAGGAAAATATGCGCTGTGTGTTTAATATTAAATTCGTTAGAAACAAAATTGAGTGTATTAGCCACTTATAAGTGACTTATAGTTGACTTATCACCTATATTCCGGTCGTGATGAACACCCCCGCCCCCGGTCGGCCGGTCCGCAAGAATATTGTCAATTTTAAACCGGTCTGCGGTGCAAAAAAGGTTGGGGACCCCTGGATTAGAGACACAGGGCTGGAGAAGGGGGAGTCTGACAGGTGGGGATAGAAGGCCGTCGAAGGAAGAAAAGGGGGAGGAGCACAGAGGGAGGGGGTGAAGGGGAGGCAAGGAGACAAGCTGAAAGAGGGAAAAGGGGGTGGGAATGGTGAAGTGGCAGGAGAGGGTTTGGGGCAATACCAGAAGTTTGAGAAATTAATGTTCATGTCATCAGGTTGGAGTTTTCCCAGAAGGAACATAAGATGT
Organism: Mobula birostris; assembly: GCF_030028105.1. Lineage (NCBI taxonomy): Eukaryota > Metazoa > Chordata > Chondrichthyes > Myliobatiformes > Myliobatidae > Mobula > Mobula birostris. Next base: position 25,807 of record NW_027275802.1, read on the forward strand.
TGTTCCTCCAACTTGAGTTTGGCCTCATTGCGACAGTAGAGGAGGTCACAGATTGATATATTGGAATGGGAAGAGGAAGTAGAATTAAAATGGTGGCCACTGGGAGATACTGCTTCTTCTGTCAGGCCTATCACTTATGTTTCTCTCTCTCCTTCCCTCATCTTTTAACTCTACCCCTCATCTTTTTTTCTCTAGTCCTGCCAAAAGGCTTGGCCCAACACGTCAACTGTACTTTTTTCCATAGTTGCTGGCTAACATGCTGAGTTCCTCCAGCATTTTGTGTGTGATACTGTTATGCTGCCCTGCCACCAAGGTCAAAAGGGTCAACAAAAAATAGATTAATTCTCAGATCAAAAAGCCACTGTGTCAATTCCAACTCAATCTTGGACCCCATGGTTCAATCACTACGACAGTCCTTCAAATCTTTCCCATCACCAGCCTCCACCCTTGTCAACCAATGTTCAAATTTTGACAAAAGGTTTTACCGAAACATTAACACCCTGTTTTCTCTAATCTACCTGGCTGCCCAAGGGTTTCAGCCTGAAACATGGACTGTACTTTTTCTATAGATGCTACCTGGCCTGCTGAGTTCCTCCAGCACTTTTTCTGTGTTCCCGGAATTTCCAGCATCTACAGATTTTCTCTTATCTGCCTGACATGGAATATTCCCAGTATTTTCAGTTTTTATTTCAAATAGAATAGAAGAGAGGAGAGAAGAAGATGGTGGCGCGACGCAGCGCACAGCGGTCACTCCGGTGATGAATATCTGTTATCTGCCAAGCAGGGTGCCGTGCACAATCCTGATTTGATGGAGGTAGACGTGACAGCACAGAGGAACTTCTGGAGAAACTTTTGAAATGCCTGTTTCGCTGCCGCTGCTACTGTGTGATCCAGAATCTCCAGACGGGAAGGCCCCGAGTCCTCAGCTTTGCTTGTTGCTCGGTGGCTGGGGCGGGGTCAGAGCGCTTGGCAGAGGATGACGCTCAGTGCTCAGCATCGGAGGGCTAGTTGGAGGCTCGAAGTTTTCGGACGGACTCAGAGTCGGCTGCGGTCGAGTGCTTCCAGGGTGCTGCATCGGCAAGTTTGCAGCGCTTGGAGGCTCATGGCAGGGAGAGTTTCTCCCTTCTACCGTCTGCGTGAGAAGATGGGCTATCGGGACTTGAGACTTTTTTTTACCGTGCCCATGGTCTGCTCTTTATCAAATTACGGTATTGCTTTGCACTGTTGTAACTATATGTTATAATTATGTGGTTTTGTCAGTTTTAGTCTTGGTTTCTCTTGTGTTTCTGTGATATCACTTTCTGGAGGAACATTGTATCATTTCTTAATGCATGCATTTCTAAACAACAATAAACGAGCACTGAGTGTCCTCATAATCTAAAAAAAAATTTCCAAAATTACACCTTATTTCAGATTTCAAACTTTGCACTTTGTGCATTCTTTTCTTGCATATCAATCTACATACAAACTTCAGCCCTGATGCATCAGGCAATAATTGCTTGCAATCTGTCATTCAAGTTGCAGAAACTGCCGCCTGTCAATCACTGCACAGAGACACATCTCCTGTCAATCACTATAGAGTCACATCTCCTGTCAATCACTATACACAGACACATCTCCTGTCAATCACTATAGAGTCACATCTCCTGTCAATCACTATACACAGACACATCTCCTGTCAATCACTATAGAGACACATCTCCTGTCAATCACTATACACAGACACATCTCCTGTCAATCACTATAGAGTCACATCTCCTGTCAATCACTGTACAGCGACAAATCTCCTGTCAATCACTATATAAAGTCAAATCTCCTGTCAATCACTATACAGAGACACATCTCCTGTCAATCACTACACACAGTCACAACTCCTGTCAATCACTATACAGAGACACATCTCCTGTCAATCACTATACAGAGTCACATCTCCTGTCAATCACTGCACAGAGACACACCACACACAGACACATCTCCTGTCAATCACTATGCAGAGTCACATCTCCTGTCAATCACTATACACAGACACATCTCCTGTTAATCACTATACAGAGACACACGTCCTGTCAATCACTGTACACAGACACAACTCCTGTCAATCACTGTACAGAGTCACATCTCCTGTCAATCACTATAAACAGACACATCTCCAGTCAATCAATATACAGAGTCACATATCCAGTCAATCACTGTACACAGACACATCTCCTGTCAATCACTATACACAGACACATCTCCTGTCAATCACGATACACAGACACATCTCCTGTCAATCACCATACAGAGACACATCTCCTATCAATCACCATACAGAGACACATCTTCTGTCAATCACTATACAGAGACACATCTCCTGTCAATCACTGTACAGTCACATCTCCTGTCAATCACTGTACAGAGAGAAATCTCCTGTCAGCCACTGTAAACAGTAACATGTCCTGTCAATCACTGTACACAGACACATTTCCAGTCAATCACTATACAGAGTCACATATCCTGTCAATCGCTGCACACAGTCACATCTCCTGTCAATCACTATACACAGACACATCTCCTGTCATTCACTGTACACAGACACATCTCCTGTCAATCACTGTACAGAGTCACATCTCCTGTCAATCACTATACACAGACACATCTCCTGTCAATCAGTATACACAGACTCATCTCCTGGGAATCACTGTACAGAGTCACATCTCCTGTCAATCACTGTACACAGACACATCTCCTGTCAATCACGATACAGAGACACATCTGTCAATCACACTACAGAGTAACATCTCCTGTCAATCACTATACAGAGTCACATCTCCTGTCAATCACTATACACGGACACATCTCCTGTCAATCACGATACACAGACACATCTCCTGTCAATCACCATACAGAGACACATCTCCTATCAATCACCATACAGAGACACATCTTCTGTCAATCACTATACAGAGACACATCTCCTGTCAATCACTGTACAGTCACATCTCCTGTCAATTACTGTACACAGACACATCACCTGTCAATCACTATACAAGGACACATCTCCTGTCAATCATTGTACACAGACACGTCTCCTGTCAATCACTGTACAGAGTCACGTCTCCTGTCAATCACTGTACAGAGTCACATCTCCTGCCAATCACTGTACACAGACACATCAACTGTCAATCACTATACACAGACACATCTCCTGTCAATCACAGTACACAGACACATCTCCTGTCAATCACCGTACAGAGTCACATCTCCTGTCAATCACTGTACACAGACACATCTCCTGTCAGTCACTATACAGAGACGGGAGACACATCACCTGTCAATTACTGTACACAGACACATCTTCTGTCAATCACTATACACAGACACGTCCTGCAATCACCAGTCACATCTCCTGCCAATCCCTATAGAGACACATCTCCTGTCAATCACTGTACACAGACACATCTTCTGTCAATCACTATCCAGAGACACATCCTGTCAATCACCAAACACTCACATCTCCTGCCAGTCCCTTTACAGAGACACATCTCCTGTCAATCACTGTACACAGACACATCTTCTGTCAATCACTAACCAGAGACACATCTCCTGTCAATCACCAAACAGTCACATCTCCTGCCAATCACTATACAGAGTCACATCTCCTGTCAATCACTGTACACAGACACACCTCCTGTCAATCACTGTACAGAGTCACATCTCCTGTCAATCACTATACACACACATCTCCTGTCAATCACTGTACAGAGACACATCTCCTGTCAATCACCGTACACAGACACATCTGCTGTCAATCACCATACACAGACACATCTCCTGTCAATCACCGTACACAGACACATCTCCTGTCAATCACTATACACAGACACATCTCCTGTCAATCACTATACAGAAACACATCTCCTGTCAATCACTATACACAGACACATCTCCTGTCAATCACCATACACAGACACATCTCCTGCCAATCAATGTACACAGACACAAATCCTGTCAATCACTGTACAGACAAATCTCCTGTCAATCACTGTACAGAGTCACATCTCCTGTCAATTACTGTGCAGAGTCACATCTCCTGTCAATGACTGTACAGACTCACATCTCCTGTCAATCACTATACACAGACACATCTCCTGTCAATCACTGTACACAGACACATCTCCGGTCAATCACTGTGCAGAGTCACATCTCCTGTCAATCACTATAGAGAGACACACCTCCTGTCAATCACTATGTACAGACACATCTCCTGTCAATCACTGTACACAGACACATCTCTTGTCAATCACTGTACAGAGTCACATCTCCTGTCAATCACTATACACAAACTCATCTCCTGTCAATCACTGTACACATACACATCTCCTGTCAATCACCGTACAAAGACACGTCTCCTGTCAATCACTGTACAGAGACACATCTCCTGTCAATCACTGTAAACAGACACGTCTCCTGTCAATCACCGTACAGAGACACATCTCCTCTGAATCACTATACACAAACACATGTCCTGTCAATCACTGTACAGAGACACATCTCCTGTCAATCACTATACACACACAATTCCTGTCAATCACTGTACACATACACATCTCCTGTCAATAAGTATACAGAGACACATCTCCTGTCAATCACTACACAGAGACACATCTCCTGCCAATCACTAAACAGAGTCACATCTCCTGTCAATCACTGTACACAGACACATGTCCTGTCAATAGATGTACAGAGACACATCTCCTGTCAATCACTGTACAGAGTCACATCTCCTGTCAATCACGTTACAGAGATCATTGTACACAGTCACATCTCCTGTCAATCACTGTACAGAGTCACATCTACTGTCAATCACTATACACAAACACATGTCCTGTCAATCACTGTACAGAGACACATCTCCTGTCAATCACTGTACAGAGACACATCTCCTGTCAATCACTATACACACACATCTCCTGTCAATCACTGTACAGAGTCCCATCTCCTGTCAATCACTATACACACACATCTCCTGTCAATCACCGTACAGAATCACATCTCCTGTCAATCACCATACAGGGTGACATCTCCTGTCAATCACCGTACAGAGACACATCTCCTGTCAATCACCGTACAGGGACACATCTCCTGTCAATCACCGTAGAGAGTCACATCTCCTGTCAAACACCGTACACAGACACATCTACTGTCAATCACCGTACACAGACACATCTACTGTCAATCACCGTACACAGACACATCTCCTGTCGATCACTGTACAGAGTCACATCTCCAGTAGATCACTGTACAGAGACACATCACCTGTCAATCACAGTACAGAGTCACATCTCCTGTCAGTCACTGTACAGAGTCACATCTCCTGTCAATCACTGTACACAGACAAATCTCCTGTCAATCACTATACAGAGTCACATCTGCTGTCAATCACTGTACACAGACACATCTCCTGTCGATCACTGTACAGAGATACATCTCCTGTCAATCACTGTACAGTTACATCTCCTGTCAATCACTGTACACAGACACATCTCCTGTCAATCACTGTACAGAGAGACATCTCCTGCAATCACGATACAAAGTCAGATCTCCAGTCCATCACTGTTCACAGACACATCTCCTGTCAATCACCGTAAAGAGTCAGATCTCCTGTCAATCACAGTACAGAGACACATCTCCTGTCAATCACCGTACACAGTCACATCTCCTGTCAATCACCATAGACAGACGCATCTCCTGTCAATCACCGTACACAGACACATCTCCTGTCAATCACTGTACATAGACACATCTCCTGTCAATCACTGTACAGAGTTACATCTCCTGTCAATCACTGTACACAGACACATCTCCTGTCAATCACTGAACAGAGACACATCTCCTGTCAATCACTATACACAGACAAATGTCCTGTCAATCACTGTACATAGACACATCTCCTGTCAATCACCGTACAGAGACACATCTCCTGTCAATCAACGTACACAGACACATCTCCTGTCAATCACCAGTGTCGCATCTCCTGTCAATCATCATAGACAGAAGCATCTCCAGTCAGTCACCGTACACAGACACATCTCCTGTCAATCACAGTGCAAAGAAGCATCTCCTGTCAATCACCGTACAGTGTCGCATCCCCTGTCAATCATCATAGACAGACGCATCTCCTGTCGATCAACGTACACAGACACATCTCCTGTCAATCACTGTACAGAGTCACATCTACAGTCAATCACTATACACAAAAACATGTCCTGTCAATCACTGTACAGAGACACATCTCCTGTCAATCACTGTAAAGAGACACATCTCCTGTCAATCACTATACACACACATCTCCTGTCAATCACTGTACAGAGTCCCATCTCCTGTCAATCACTATACACACAAATCTCCTGTCAATCACCGTACAGAGTCACATCTCCTGTCAATCACCATACAGGGTCACATCTCCTGTCAATCACCATACAGGGTCACATCTCCTGTCAATCACCGTACAGAGACACATCTCCTGTCAATCACCGTACAGAGACACATCTCCTGTCAATCACTATACACAGACACATCTCCTGTCAATCACTATACAGAAACACATCTGTCAATCACTATACACAGACACATCTCCTGTCAATCACCATACACAGACACATCTCCTGTCAATCAATGTACACAGACACAAATCCTGTCAATCACTGTACAGACAAATCTCCTGTCAATCACTGTACAGAGTCACATCCACTGTCAATCACTTTACAGAGTCACATCTCCTGTCAATCACTGTACAGTCATATCTCCTGTCAATCACTGTACAGTCACATCTCCTGTCAATCACTGTACACAGACACATCACCTGTCAATCACTATACGGAGACACATCTCCTGTCAATCACTGTACACAGACACACGGCCGGTCAATCACTGTGCACAGACACATCTCCTGTCAATCACCGTACACAGACACATCTGCTGTCAATCACCATACACAGACACATCTCCTGTCAATCACTATACATAGACACATCTCCTGTCAGTCACTGTGCACAGACACATCTCCTGTCAATCACTATACACAGACACATCTCCTGTCAATCACTATACACAGACACATCTCCTGTCTATCACTATACAGAAACACATCTCCTGTCAATCACTATACACAGACACATTTCCTGTCAATCACCATACACAGACACATCTCCTGTCAATCAATGTACACAGACACATCTCCTGTCAATCACTGTACAGACAAATCTCCTGTCAATCACTGTACAGAGTCACATCCACTGTCAATCACTTTACAGAGTCACATCTCCTGTCAATCACTGTACAGTCACATCTCCTGTCAATCACTAAACACAGACACATCTCCTGTCAATCACTATACACAGACACATCTCCTGTCATTCACTGTACACAGACACGTCTCCTGTCAATCACTGTACAGAGTCACATCTCCTGTCAATCACTGTACAGAGACACATCTCCTGTCAGTCACTGTACAGAGTTACTTCTCCTGTCAATCACTGTACAGTTACATCTCCTGTCAATCACTGTATACAGACACATCTCCTGTCAATCAGTATACACAGACTCATCTCCTGGGAACCACTGTACAGAGTCACATCTCCTGTCAATCACTGTACACAGACACATCTCCTGTCAATCACTATACAGAGACACATCTCCTGTCAATCACTATACAGAGACACATCTGTCAATCACACTACAGAGTAACATCTCCTGTCAATCACTATACACAGACACATCTCCTGTCAATCACAATACACAGACACATCTCCTGTCAATCACCATACAGAGACACATCCCCTATCAATCACCATACAGAGACACATCTGCTGTCAATCACTGTACAGAGTCTCATCACCTGTCAATCACTGTACAGAGACACATCTCCTGTCAATCTCTGTAGACAGACACTTCTCCTGTCAATCACTGTACAGAGTAACGTCTCCTGTCAATTACTGTACAGAGTCACATCTCCTGTCAATCACTGTACACAGACACATCACCTGTCAATCACCGTACAGAGACACATCTGTCGATCACTATACAGAGACACATCTCCTGTCGATCACTGTACAGAGTTACATCTCCAGTAGATCACTGTACAGAGACATATCACCTGTCAATCACAGTACAGAGTCACATCTCCTGTCAGTCACTGTACAGAGTCACATCTCCTGTCAGTCACTGTACACAGACAAATCTCCTGTCAATCACTATACAAAGTCACATCTGCTGTCAATCACTGTACACAGACACATCTCCTGTCAATCACTGTACAGAGTCACATCTGCTGTCAATCACTGTACAGTTACATCTCCTGTCAATCACTGTACACAGACACATCTCCTGTCAATCACTGTACACAGACAAATCTCCTGTCAATCACTATACAGAGTCACATCTGCTGTCAATCACTGTACACAGACACATCTCCTGTCGATCACTGTACAGAGATACATCTCCTGTCAATCACTGTACAGTTACATCTCCTGTCAATCACTGTACACAGACACATCTCCTGTCAATCACTGTACAGAGAGACATCTCCTGCAATCACGATACAAAGTCAGATCTCCTGTCCATCACTGTTCACAGACACATCTCCTGTCAATCACCGTAAAGAGTCAGATCTCCTGTCAATCACCGTCCAGAGACACATCTCCTGTCAATCACCGTACACAGTCACATCTCCTATCAATCACCATAGACAGAAGCATCTCCTGTCAATCACCGTACACAGACACATCTCCTGTCAATCACTGTACACAGACACATCTCCTGTCAATCACTGAACAGCGACACATCTCCTGTCAATCACTATACACAGACAAATGTCCTGTCAATCACTGTACACAGACACATCTCCTGTCAATCACTGTACAGAGTTACATCTCCTGTCAATCACTGTACACAGACACATCTCCTGTCAATCACTGTACAGAGACACATCTCCTGTCAATCACGGTAGAGTTACATCTCCAGTCAATCACTGTACACAGACACATCTCCTGTCAATCACTGTACAGAGTCACATCTCCTGCCAATCACTGTACAGAGCCACACCTCCTGTAAATCACTATACTGAGCCACATCTCCTGTCAATCACTGCACACAGACACATCTCCAGTCAATCACTGTACAGTCACAACTCCTGTCAATCACTATACAGAGACAAATCTCCTGTCAATCACTATACAGAGTCACATCTCCTACCAATCACTGTACAGAGACACATCTCCTGTCAATCACTGTACATAGACACATCTCCTGTCAATCACTCTACAGAGTCACATCTCCTGTCAATCACCGTACACAGACACATCTCCTGTCGATCACTGTACAGAGGCACATCTCCTGTCGATCAGTGTACACAGACACATCTCCTGTCGATTAGTGTACACAGACACATCTCCTGTCGATCACTGTACACAGACACATGTCCTGTCGATCACTGTACAGAGACACATCACCTGTCAATCACGGTAGAGTTACATCTCCAGTCAATCACTGTACACAGACACATCTCCTGTCAATCACTGTACAGAGTCACATCTCCTGCCAATCACTGTACAGAGCCACACCTCCTGTAAATCACTATACTGAGCCACATCTCCTGTCAATCACTGCACACAGACACATCTCCAGTCAATCACTGTACAGTCACAACTCCTGTCAATCACTATACAGAGACAAATCTCCTGTCAATCACTATACAGAGTCACATCTCCTACCAATCACTGTACAGAGACACATCTCCTGTCAATCACTGTACATAGACACATCTCCTGTCAATCACTCTACAGAGTCACATCTCCTGTCAATCACCGTACACAGACACATCTCCTGTCGATCACTGTACAGAGGCACATCTCCTGTCGATCAGTGTACACAGACACATCTCCTGTCAATCACTATACACACACATCTCCTGTCAATCACTGTACAGAGTCCCATCTCCTGTCAATCACTATACACACACATCTCCTGTCAATCACCGTACAGAATCACATCTCCTGTCAATCACCATACAGGGTGACATCTCCTGTCAATCACCGTACAGAGACACATCTCCTGTCAATCACCGTACAGGGACACATCTCCTGTCAATCACCGTAGAGAGTCACATCTCCTGTCAAACACCGTACACAGACACATCTACTGTCAATCACCGTACACAGACACATCTACTGTCAATCACCGTACACAGACACATCTCCTGTCGATCACTATACAGAGACACATCTCCTGTCGATCACTGTACAGAGTCACATCTCCAGTAGATCACTGTACAGAGACACATCACCTGTCAATCACAGTACAGAGTCACATCTCCTGTCAGTCACTGTACAGAGTCACATCTCCTGTCAATCACTGTACACAGACAAATCTCCTGTCAATCACTATACAGAGTCACATCTGCTGTCAATCACTGTACACAGACACATCTCCTGTCGATCACTGTACAGAGATACATCTCCTGTCAATCACTGTACAGTTACATCTCCTGTCAATCACTGTACACAGACACATCTCCTGTCAATCACTGTACAGAGAGACATCTCCTGCAATCACGATACAAAGTCAGATCTCCAGTCCATCACTGTTCACAGACACATCTCCTGTCAATCACCGTAAAGAGTCAGATCTCCTGTCAATCACAGTACAGAGACACATCTCCTGTCAATCACCGTACACAGTCACATCTCCTGTCAATCACCATAGACAGACGCATCTCCTGTCAATCACCGTACACAGACACATCTCCTGTCAATCACTGTACATAGACACATCTCCTGTCAATCACTGTACAGAGTTACATCTCCTGTCAATCACTGTACACAGACACATCTCCTGTCAATCACTGAACAGAGACACATCTCCTGTCAATCACTATACACAGACAAATGTCCTGTCAATCACTGTACATAGACACATCTCCTGTCAATCACCGTACAGAGACACATCTCCTGTCAATCAACGTACACAGACACATCTCCTGTCAATCACCACTGTCGCATCTCCTGTCAATCATCATAGACAGAAGCATCTCCAGTCAGTCACCGTACACAGACACATCTCCTGTCAATCACAGTGCAAAGAAGCATCTCCTGTCAATCACCGTACAGTGTCGCATCTCCTGTCAATCATCATAGACAGACGCATCTCCTGTCGATCAACGTACACAGACACATCTCCTGTCAATCACTGTACAGAGTCACATCTACAGTCAATCACTATACACAAACACATGTCCTGTCAATCACTGTACAGAGACACATCTCCTGTCAATCACTGTAAAGAGACACATCTCCTGTCAATCACTATACACACACATCTCCTGTCAATCACTGTACAGAGTCCCATCTCCTGTCAATCACTATACACACAAATCTCCTGTCAATCACCGTACAGAGTCACATCTCCTGCCAATCACTGTACACAGACACATCAACTGTCAATCACTATACACAGACACATCTCCTGTCAATCACAGTACACAGACACATCTCCTGTCAATCACCGTACAGAGTCACATCTCCTGTCAATCACTGTACACAGACAAATCTCCTGTCAGTCACTATACAGAGACGGGAGACACATCACCTGTCAATTACTGTACACAGACACATCTTCTGTCAATCACTATACACAGACACGTCCTGCAATCACCAGTCACATCTCCTGCCAATCCCTATAGAGACACATCTCCTGTCAATCACTGTACACAGACACATCTTCTGTCAATCACTATCCAGAGACACATCCTGTCAATCACCAAACACTCACATCTCCTGCCAGTCCCTTTACAGAGACACATCTCCTGTCAATCACTGTACACAGACACATCTTCTGTCAATCACTAACCAGAGACACATCTCCTGTCAATCACCAAACAGTCACATCTCCTGCCAATCACTATACAGAGTCACATCTCCTGTCAATCACTGTACACAGACACACCTCCTGTCAATCACTGTACAGAGTCACATCTCCTGTCAATCACTATACACACACATCTCCTGTCAATCACTGTACAGAGACACATCTCCTGTCAATCACCGTACACAGACACATCTGCTGTCAATCACCATACACAGACACATCTCCTGTCAATCACCGTACACAGACACATCTCCTGTCAATCACTATACACAGACACATCTCCTGTCAATCACTATACAGAAACACATCTCCTGTCAATCACTATACACAGACACATCTCCTGTCAATCACCATACACAGACACATCTCCTGCCAATCAATGTACACAGACACAAATCCTGTCAATCACTGTACAGACAAATCTCCTGTCAATCACTGTACAGAGTCACATCCACTGTCAATCACTTTACAGAGTCACATCTCCTGTCAATCACTGTACAGTCACATCTCCTGTCAATCACTAAACAAAAACACATTTCCTGTCAATCACTGTACAGAGTCACATCTCCTGTCAATTACTGTGCAGAGTCACATCTCCTGTCAATGACTGTACAGACTCACATCTCCTGTCAATCACTATACACAGACACATCTCCTGTCAATCACTGTACACAGACACATCTCCGGTCAATCACTGTGCAGAGTCACATCTCCTGTCAATCACTATAGAGAGACACACCTCCTGTCAATCACTATGTACAGACACATCTCCTGTCAATCACTGTACACAGACACATCTCTTGTCAATCACTGTACAGAGTCACATCTCCTGTCAATCACTATACACAAACTCATCTCCTGTCAATCACTGTACACATACACATCTCCTGTCAATCACCGTACAAAGACACGTCTCCTGTCAATCACTGTACAGAGACACATCTCCTGTCAATCACTGTAAACAGACACGTCTCCTGTCAATCACCGTACAGAGACACATCTCCTCTGAATCACTATACACAAACACATGTCCTGTCAATCACTGTACAGAGACACATCTCCTGTCAATCACTATACACACACAATTCCTGTCAATCACTGTACACATACACATCTCCTGTCAATAAGTATACAGAGACACATCTCCTGTCAATCACTACACAGAGACACATCTCCTGCCAATCACTAAACAGAGTCACATCTCCTGTCAATCACTGTACACAGACACATGTCCTGTCAATAGATGTACAGAGTCACATCTCCTGTCAATCACGTTACAGAGATCATTGTACACAGTCACATCTCCTGTCAATCACTGTACAGAGTCACATCTACTGTCAATCACTATACACAAACACATGTCCTGTCAATCACTGTACAGAGACACATCTCCTGTCAATCACTGTACAGAGACACATCTCCTGTCAATCACTATACACACACATCTCCTGTCAATCACTGTACAGAGTCCCATCTCCTGTCAATCACTATACACACACATCTCCTGTCAATCACCGTACAGAATCACATCTCCTGTCAATCACCATACAGGGTGACATCTCCTGTCAATCACCGTACAGAGACACATCTCCTGTCAATCACCGTACAGGGACACATCTCCTGTCAATCACCGTAGAGAGTCACATCTCCTGTCAAACACCGTACACAGACACATCTACTGTCAATCACCGTACACAGACACATCTACTGTCAATCACCGTACACAGACACATCTCCTGTCGATCACTATACAGAGACACATCTCCTGTCGATCACTGTACAGAGTCACATCTCCAGTAGATCACTGTACAGAGACACATCACCTGTCAATCACAGTACAGAGTCACATCTCCTGTCAGTCACTGTACAGAGTCACATCTCCTGTCAATCACTGTACACAGACAAATCTCCTGTCAATCACTATACAGAGTCACATCTGCTGTCAATCACTGTACACAGACACATCTCCTGTCGATCACTGTACAGAGATACATCTCCTGTCAATCACTGTACAGTTACATCTCCTGTCAATCACTGTACACAGACACATCTCCTGTCAATCACTGTACAGAGAGACATCTCCTGCAATCACGATACAAAGTCAGATCTCCAGTCCATCACTGTTCACAGACACATCTCCTGTCAATCACCGTAAAGAGTCAGATCTCCTGTCAATCACAGTACAGAGACACATCTCCTGTCAATCACCGTACACAGTCACATCTCCTGTCAATCACCATAGACAGACGCATCTCCTGTCAATCACCGTACACAGACACATCTCCTGTCAATCACTGTACATAGACACATCTCCTGTCAATCACTGTACAGAGTTACATCTCCTGTCAATCACTGTACACAGACACATCTCCTGTCAATCACTGAACAGAGACACATCTCCTGTCAATCACTATACACAGACAAATGTCCTGTCAATCACTGTACATAGACACATCTCCTGTCAATCACCGTACAGAGACACATCTCCTGTCAATCAACGTACACAGACACATCTCCTGTCAATCACCAGTGTCGCATCTCCTGTCAATCATCATAGACAGAAGCATCTCCAGTCAGTCACCGTACACAGACACATCTCCTGTCAATCACAGTGCAAAGAAGCATCTCCTGTCAATCACCGTACAGTGTCGCATCCCCTGTCAATCATCATAGACAGACGCATCTCCTGTCGATCAACGTACACAGACACATCTCCTGTCAATCACTGTACAGAGTCACATCTACAGTCAATCACTATACACAAAAACATGTCCTGTCAATCACTGTACAGAGACACATCTCCTGTCAATCACTGTAAAGAGACACATCTCCTGTCAATCACTATACACACACATCTCCTGTCAATCACTGTACAGAGTCCCATCTCCTGTCAATCACTATACACACAAATCTCCTGTCAATCACCGTACAGAGTCACATCTCCTGTCAATCACCATACAGGGTCACATCTCCTGTCAATCACCGTACAGAGACACATCTCCTGTCAATCACCGTACAGAGTCACATCTCCTGTCAATCACCATGCAGGGTCACATCTCCTGTCAATCACCGTACAGAGACACATCTCCTGTCAATCACCGTACAGAGACACATCTCCTGTCAATCACTATACACAGACACATCTCCTGTCAATCACTATACAGAAACACATCTGTCAATCACTATACACAGACACATCTCCTGTCAATCACCATACACAGACACATCTCCTGTCAATCAATGTACACAGACACAAATCCTGTCAATCACTGTACAGACAAATCTCCTGTCAATCACTGTACAGAGTCACATCCACTGTCAATCACTTTACAGAGTCACATCTCCTGTCAATCACTGTACAGTCATATCTCCTGTCAATCACTGTACAGTCACATCTCCTGTCAATCACTGTACACAGACACATCACCTGTCAATCACTATACGGAGACACATCTCCTGTCAATCACTGTACACAGACACACGGCCGGTCAATCACTGTGCACAGACACATCTCCTGTCAATCACCGTACACAGACACATCTGCTGTCAATCACCATACACAGACACATCTCCTGTCAATCACTATACATAGACACATCTCCTGTCAGTCACTGTGCACAGACACATCTCCTGTCAATCACTATACACAGACACATCTCCTGTCAATCACTATACACAGACACATCTCCTGTCTATCACTATACAGAAACACATCTCCTGTCAATCACTATACACAGACACATTTCCTGTCAATCACCATACACAGACACATCTCCTGTCAATCAATGTACACAGACACATCTCCTGTCAATCACTGTACAGACAAATCTCCTGTCAATCACTGTACAGAGTCACATCCACTGTCAATCACTTTACAGAGTCACATCTCCTGTCAATCACTGTACAGTCACATCTCCTGTCAATCACTAAACACAGACACATCTCCTGTCAATCACTATACACAGACACATCTCCTGTCATTCACTGTACACAGACACGTCTCCTGTCAATCACTGTACAGAGTCACATCTCCTGTCAATCACTGTACAGAGACACATCTCCTGTCAGTCACTGTACAGAGTTACTTCTCCTGTCAATCACTGTACAGTTACATCTCCTGTCAATCACTGTATACAGACACATCTCCTGTCAATCAGTATACACAGACTCATCTCCTGGGAACCACTGTACAGAGTCACATCTCCTGTCAATCACTGTACACAGACACATCTCCTGTCAATCACTATACAGAGACACATCTCCTGTCAATCACTATACAGAGACACATCTGTCAATCACACTACAGAGTAACATCTCCTGTCAATCACTATACACAGACACATCTCCTGTCAATCACAATACACAGACACATCTCCTGTCAATCACCATACAGAGACACATCCCCCTATCAATCACCATACAGAGACACATCTGCTGTCAATCACTGTACAGAGTCTCATCACCTGTCAATCACTGTACAGAGACACATCTCCTGTCAATCTCTGTAGACAGACACTTCTCCTGTCAATCACTGTACAGAGTAACGTCTCCTGTCAATTACTGTACAGAGTCACATCTCCTGTCAATCACTGTACACAGACACATCACCTGTCAATCACCGTACAGAGACACATCTGTCGATCACTATACAGAGACACATCTGCTGTCAATCACTGTACACAGACACATCTCCTGTCAATCACTGTACAGAGTCACATCTGCTGTCAATCACTGTACAGTTACATCTCCTGTCAATCACTGTACACAGACACATCTCCTGTCAATCACTGTACACAGACAAATCTCCTGTCAATCACTATACAGAGTCACATCTGCTGTCAATCACTGTACACAGACACATCTCCTGTCGATCACTGTACAGAGATACATCTCCTGTCAATCACTGTACAGTTACATCTCCTGTCAATCACTGTACACAGACACATCTCCTGTCAATCACTGTACAGAGAGACATCTCCTGCAATCACGATACAAAGTCAGATCTCCTGTCCATCACTGTTCACAGACACATCTCCTGTCAATCACCGTAAAGAGTCAGATCTCCTGTCAATCACCGTCCAGAGACACATCTCCTGTCAATCACCGTACCACAGTCACATCTCCTATCAATCACCATAGACAGAAGCATCTCCTGTCAATCACCGTACACAGACACATCTCCTGTCAATCACTGTACACAGACACATCTCCTGTCAATCACTGAACAGCGACACATCTCCTGTCAATCACTATACACAGACAAATGTCCTGTCAATCACTGTACACAGACACATCTCCTGTCAATCACTGTACAGAGTTACATCTCCTGTCAATCACTGTACACAGACACATCTCCTGTCAATCACTGTACAGAGACACATCTCCTGTCAATCACGGTAGAGTTACATCTCCAGTCAATCACTGTACACCAGACACATCTCCTGTCAATCACTGTACAGAGTCACATCTCCTGCCAATCACTGTACAGAGCCACACCTCCTGTAAATCACTATACTGAGCCACATCTCCTGTCAATCACTGCACACAGACACATCTCCAGTCAATCACTGTACAGTCACAACTCCTGTCAATCACTATACAGAGACAAATCTCCTGTCAATCACTATACAGAGTCACATCTCCTACCAATCACTGTACAGAGACACATCTCCTGTCAATCACTGTACATAGACACATCTCCTGTCGATTAGTGTACACAGACACATCTCCTGTCGATCACTGTACACAGACACATGTCCTGTCGATCACTGTACAGAGACACATCACCTGTCAATCACGGTAGAGTTACATCTCCAGTCAATCACTGTACACAGACACATCTCCTGTCAATCACTGTACAGAGTCACATCTCCTGCCAATCACTGTACAGAGCCACACCTCCTGTAAATCACTATACTGAGCCACATCTCCTGTCAATCACTGCACACAGACACATCTCCAGTCAATCACTGTACAGTCACAACTCCTGTCAATCACTATACAGAGACAAATCTCCTGTCAATCACTATACAGAGTCACATCTCCTACCAATCACTGTACCGAGACACATCTCCTGTCAATCACTGTACATAGACACATCTCCTGTCAATCACTCTACAGAGTCACATCTCCTGTCAATCACCGTACACAGACACATCTCCTGTCGATCACTGTACAGAGGCACATCTCCTGTCGATCAGTGTACACAGACACATCTCCTGTCAATCACTATACACACACATCTCCTGTCAATCACTGTACAGAGTCCCATCTCCTGTCAATCACTATACACACACATCTCCTGTCAATCACCGTACAGAATCACATCTCCTGTCAATCACCATACAGGGTGACATCTCCTGTCAATCACCGTACAGAGACACATCTCCTGTCAATCACCGTACAGGGACACATCTCCTGTCAATCACCGTAGAGAGTCACATCTCCTGTCAAACACCGTACACAGACACATCTACTGTCAATCACCGTACACAGACACATCTACTGTCAATCACCGTACACAGACACATCTCCTGTCGATCACTATACAGAGACACATCTCCTGTCGATCACTGTACAGAGTCACATCTCCAGTAGATCACTGTACAGAGACACATCACCTGTCAATCACAGTACAGAGTCACATCTCCTGTCAGTCACTGTACAGAGTCACATCTCCTGTCAATCACTGTACACAGACAAATCTCCTGTCAATCACTATACAGAGTCACATCTGCTGTCAATCACTGTACACAGACACATCTCCTGTCGATCACTGTACAGAGATACATCTCCTGTCAATCACTGTACAGTTACATCTCCTGTCAATCACTGTACACAGACACATCTCCTGTCAATCACTGTACAGAGAGACATCTCCTGCAATCACGATACAAAGTCAGATCTCCAGTCCATCACTGTTCACAGACACATCTCCTGTCAATCACCGTAAAGAGTCAGATCTCCTGTCAATCACAGTACAGAGACACATCTCCTGTCAATCACCGTACACAGTCACATCTCCTGTCAATCACCATAGACAGACGCATCTCCTGTCAATCACCGTACACAGACACATCTCCTGTCAATCACTGTACATAGACACATCTCCTGTCAATCACTGTACAGAGTTACATCTCCTGTCAATCACTGTACACAGACACATCTCCTGTCAATCACTGAACAGAGACACATCTCCTGTCAATCACTATACACAGACAAATGTCCTGTCAATCACTGTACATAGACACATCTCCTGTCAATCACCGTACAGAGACACATCTCCTGTCAATCAACGTACACAGACACATCTCCTGTCAATCACCAGTGTCGCATCTCCTGTCAATCATCATAGACAGAAGCATCTCCAGTCAGTCACCGTACACAGACACATCTCCTGTCAATCACAGTGCAAAGAAGCATCTCCTGTCAATCACCGTACAGTGTCGCATCCCCTGTCAATCATCATAGACAGACGCATCTCCTGTCGATCAACGTACACAGACACATCTCCTGTCAATCACTGTACAGAGTCACATCTACAGTCAATCACTATACACAAAAACATGTCCTGTCATTCACTGTACAGAGAAACATCTCCTGTCAATCACTGTAAAGAGACACATCTCCTGTCAATCACTATACACACACATCTCCTGTCAATCACTGTACAGAGTCCCATCTCCTGTCAATCACTATACACACAAATCTCCTGTCAATCACCGTACAGAGTCACATCTCCTGTCAATCACCATACAGGGTCACATCTCCTGTCAATCACCGTACAGAGACACATCTCCTGTCAATCACCGTACACAGTCACATCTCCTGTCAATCACCATACAGGGTCACATCTCCTGTCAATCACCGTACAGAGACACATCTCCTGTCAATCACCGTACAGAGACACATCTCCTGTCAATCACTATACACAGACACATCTCCTGTCAATCACTATACAGAAACACATCTGTCAATCACTATACACAGACACATCTCCTGTCAATCACCATACACAGACACATCTCCTGTCAATCAATGTACACAGACACAAATCCTGTCAATCACTGTACAGACAAATCTCCTGTCAATCACTGTACAGAGTCACATCCACTGTCAATCACTTTACAGAGTCACATCTCCTGTCAATCACTGTACAGTCATATCTCCTGTCAATCACTGTACAGTCACATCTCCTGTCAATCACTGTACACAGACACATCACCTGTCAATCACTATACGGAGACACATCTCCTGTCAATCACTGTACACAGACACACGGCCGGTCAATCACTGTGCACAGACACATCTCCTGTCAATCACCGTACACAGACACATCTGCTGTCAATCGCCATACACAGACACATCTCCTGTCAATCACTATACATAGACACATCTCCTGTCAGTCACTGTGCACAGACACATCTCCTGTCAATCACTATACACAGACACATCTCCTGTCAATCACTATACACAGACACATCTCCTGTCTATCACTATACAGAAACACATCTCCTGTCAATCACTATACACAGACACATTTCCTGTCAATCACCATACACAGACACATCTCCTGTCAATCAATGTACACAGACACATCTCCTGTCAATCACTGTACAGACAAATCTCCTGTCAATCACTGTACAGAGTCACATCCACTGTCAATCACTTTACAGAGTCACATCTCCTGTCAATCACTGTACAGTCACATCTCCTGTCAATCACTAAACACAGACACATCTCCTGTCAATCACTATACACAGACACATCTCCTGTCATTCACTGTACACAGACACGTCTCCTGTCAATCACTGTACAGAGTCACATCTCCTGTCAATCACTGTACAGAGACACATCTCCTGTCAGTCACTGTACAGAGTTACATCTCCTGTCAATCACTGTACAGTTACATCTCCTGTCAATCACTGTATACAGACACATCTCCTGTCAATCAGTATACACAGACTCATCTCCTGGGAACCACTGTACAGAGTCACATCTCCTGTCAATCACTGTACACAGACACATCTCCTGTCAATCACTATACAGAGACACATCTCCTGTCAATCACTATACAGAGACACATCTGTCAATCACACTACAGAGTAACATCTCCTGTCAATCACTATACACAGACACATCTCCTGTCAATCACAATACACAGACACATCTCCTGTCAATCACCATACAGAGACACATCCCCTATCAATCACCATACAGAGACACATCTGCTGTCAATCACTGTACAGAGTCTCATCACCTGTCAATCACTGTACAGAGACACATCTCCTGTCAATCTCTGTAGACAGACACTTCTCCTGTCAATCACTGTACAGAGTAACGTCTCCTGTCAATTACTGTACAGAGTCACATCTCCTGTCAATCACTGTACACAGACACATCACCTGTCAATCACCGTACAGAGACACATCTGTCGATCACTATACAGAGACACATCTCCTGTCGATCACTGTACAGAGTCACATCTCCAGTAGATCACTGTACAGAGACATATCACCTGTCAATCACAGTACAGAGTCACATCTCCTGTCAGTCACTGTACACAGACAAATCTCCTGTCAATCACTGTACAGAGTCACATCTGCTGTCAATCACTGTACAGTTACATCTCCTGTCAATCACTGTACACAGACACATCTCCTGTCAATCACTGTACACAGACAAATCTCCTGTCAATCACTATACAGAGTCACATCTGCTGTCAATCACTGTACACAGACACATCTCCTGTCGATCACTGTACAGAGATACATCTCCTGTCAATCACTGTACAGTTACATCTCCTGTCAATCACTGTACACAGACACATCTCCTGTCAATCACTGTACAGAGAGACATCTCCTGCAATCACGATACAAAGTCAGATCTCCTGTCCATCACTGTTCACAGACACATCTCCTGTCAATCACCGTAAAGAGTCAGATCTCCTGTCAATCACCGTCCAGAGACACATCTCCTGTCAATCACCGTACACAGTCACATCTCCTATCAATCACCATAGACAGAAGCATCTCCTGTCAATCACCGTACACAGACACATCTCCTGTCAATCACTGTACACAGACACATCTCCTGTCAATCACTGAACAGCGACACATCTCCTGTCAATCACTATACACAGACAAATGTCCTGTCAATCACTGTACAGACAAATCTCCTGTCAATCACTGTACAGAGTCACATCCACTGTCAATCACTTTACAGAGTCACATCTCCTGTCAATCACTGTACAGTCACATCTCCTGTCAATCACTAAACAAAAACACATTTCCTGTCAATCACTGTACAGAGTCACATCTCCTGTCAATTACTGTGCAGAGTCACATCTCCTGTCAATGACTGTACAGACTCACATCTCCTGTCAATCACTATACACAGACACATCTCCTGTCAATCACTGTACACAGACACATCTCCGGTCAATCACTGTGCAGAGTCACATCTCCTGTCAATCACTATAGAGAGACACACCTCCTGTCAATCACTATGTACAGACACATCTCCTGTCAATCACTGTACACAGACACATCTCTTGTCAATCACTGTACAGAGTCACATCTCCTGTCAATCACTATACACAAACTCATCTCCTGTCAATCACTGTACACATACACATCTCCTGTCAATCACCGTACAAAGACACGTCTCCTGTCAATCACTGTACAGAGACACATCTCCTGTCAATCACTGTAAACAGACACGTCTCCTGTCAATCACCGTACAGAGACACATCTCCTCTGAATCACTATACACAAACACATGTCCTGTCAATCACTGTACAGAGACACATCTCCTGTCAATCACTATACACACACAATTCCTGTCAATCACTGTACACATACACATCTCCTGTCAATAAGTATACAGAGACACATCTCCTGTCAATCACTACACAGAGACACATCTCCTGCCAATCACTAAACAGAGTCACATCTCCTGTCAATCACTGTACACAGACACATGTCCTGTCAATAGATGTACAGAGTCACATCTCCTGTCAATCACGTTACAGAGATCATTGTACACAGTCACATCTCCTGTCAATCACTGTACAGAGTCACATCTACTGTCAATCACTATACACAAACACATGTCCTGTCAATCACTGTACAGAGACACATCTCCTGTCAATCACTGTACAGAGACACATCTCCTGTCAATCACTATACACACACATCTCCTGTCAATCACTGTACAGAGTCCCATCTCCTGTCAATCACTATACACACACATCTCCTGTCAATCACCGTACAGAATCACATCTCCTGTCAATCACCATACAGGGGTGACATCTCCTGTCAATCACCGTACAGAGACACATCTCCTGTCAATCACCGTACAGGGACACATCTCCTGTCAATCACCGTAGAGAGTCACATCTCCTGTCAAACACCGTACACAGACACATCTACTGTCAATCACCGTACACAGACACATCTACTGTCAATCACCGTACACAGACACATCTCCTGTCGATCACTATACAGAGACACATCTCCTGTCGATCACTGTACAGAGTCACATCTCCAGTAGATCACTGTACAGAGACACATCACCTGTCAATCACAGTACAGAGTCACATCTCCTGTCAGTCACTGTACAGAGTCACATCTCCTGTCAATCACTGTACACAGACAAATCTCCTGTCAATCACTATACAGAGTCACATCTGCTGTCAATCACTGTACACAGACACATCTCCTGTCGATCACTGTACAGAGATACATCTCCTGTCAATCACTGTACAGTTACATCTCCTGTCAATCACTGTACACAGACACATCTCCTGTCAATCACTGTACAGAGAGACATCTCCTGCAATCACGATACAAAGTCAGATCTCCAGTCCATCACTGTTCACAGACACATCTCCTGTCAATCACCGTAAAGAGTCAGATCTCCTGTCAATCACAGTACAGAGACACATCTCCTGTCAATCACCGTACACAGTCACATCTCCTGTCAATCACCATAGACAGACGCATCTCCTGTCAATCACCGTACACAGACACATCTCCTGTCAATCACTGTACATAGACACATCTCCTGTCAATCACTGTACAGAGTTACATCTCCTGTCAATCACTGTACACAGACACATCTCCTGTCAATCACTGAACAGAGACACATCTCCTGTCAATCACTATACACAGACAAATGTCCTGTCAATCACTGTACATAGACACATCTCCTGTCAATCACCGTACAGAGACACATCTCCTGTCAATCAACGTACACAGACACATCTCCTGTCAATCACCAGTGTCGCATCTCCTGTCAATCATCATAGACAGAAGCATCTCCAGTCAGTCACCGTACACAGACACATCTCCTGTCAATCACAGTGCAAAGAAGCATCTCCTGTCAATCACCGTACAGTGTCGCATCCCCTGTCAATCATCATAGACAGACGCATCTCCTGTCGATCAACGTACACAGACACATCTCCTGTCAATCACTGTACAGAGTCACATCTACAGTCAATCACTATACACAAAAACATGTCCTGTCAATCACTGTACAGAGACACATCTCCTGTCAATCACTGTAAAGAGACACATCTCCTGTCAATCACTATACACACACATCTCCTGTCAATCACTGTACAGAGTCCCATCTCCTGTCAATCACTATA
>NW_027275803.1:0-50326 GCF_030028105.1 Mobula birostris
ACTTTCTCCTATTTCGTTGTGTTTGCATGGGGCCTAATCGTCAGCACTGTGGGCCCAGGGTTGCATTAGATGTGGGCAGAGTTCAAGACTTCTCATGGCCCTCATTCCACCTTCCTCTCCATTGTGCTTGCAGGACCTTTCGTATGCTGCCATGGAGATGTATAAAACGATTGGACGTGTCCGCTCGGCTCAGCTGCTGGGGAAGGATTTGGCGGATTTTTACATGTACGTATGTGATGCATAGCAGAACAACCGACATGTGCGATCAGGCCTCTGGGGAACCAGACAAAGGAGCAGAGTTCGGCCATTTGCCCCATCGAGTCTGCTCCGCCATTTCATCAGGGCTGATCCATTTCCCTCTCAGCCCCAGTCTCCTGCCTTCCCCTCATATCCCTCCATGCCCTGACCAATCAGGAATCCATCAACCTTGGCCTTAATAAGAATCATCATGCCCCTCATGCATGAATGGTGACGTAGCTTCAATTGGAGTTCGACAGCAAACACAGGAGAGGGTTAAAAGGAAAGTATGTGAGAAAAGACAGACAGCCAGCAAAGCACAGAATCCACGAGTACTTTGTAGGCATGTAAACAGGAAGGTTTTGAATGGAGTAGAGCAGAGAAGAGTACAGGCCCTTCAGCCCATGATGTTGTGCCAACCTTTTAACCTGCTCTAACCCTTCTCTCTTACACACCCCTCCATTATTTTATCATCTGTGTGCCTATCGAGGAGTTTCTTTATGTTGCTAGTGTATCTGCCTCTACAGCACCCCGGTAGGGCACTCCACACACCTACCACTCTCTGTGTAAAGAACGACCTCTGACATCTCTCAAATACTTTAGACATGCCCCCTCATTTCAGCCATTTGCCCATCGGGAGAGACAGAGAGCCTACTAAATTGGTAAAGAATGCTGATGTAAGGATATTGAATAGATCCCTAGTACAATAAAATGGACTTGGGACTTCTGTGTCTACCTCATTATGGCCTTGCACATTATTGTCCACCTGCTCTGCACTTTCTCTGTAACTGTTGCATGTTATTCTGCATGGGTTGCATGGTCGCAGTTAGCACGTTGCTTTACAGTGCCGGCTGTAAGACCTAGGTTCAAAGCGATGGCAGATGAACTTAATCGTGATAGTTGTGAGCTAACCATTTTGGGAAGTCTGATAAGGACAGGACATACATTGTGAATAGTAGGGCCCCAGGGAGGTGTGAGGGGACAGAGGGACCTTGGTGTACAGATCCAACAAACCCAGAAGGTGGCAGCAGAGATCAAGTTCAAGTTTATTGCAATCTGACTGTACCTGTACACAACCAAACAAAGCAATGTTCCTCCAGACCACCGTACACCCACAAAGCGTGCATCACACACAGCACAAAAAAACAAAATATTACCATGAATAAATTAATAAAATGCCATTCAAAATGCATGTAGTAAAGTGCAGCACAATTAAACAATTATACAGCTCACTGTTCTCGTGATGAGACCTCAGTTTTGGCAAGATATTCATTAGTCTCACAGCCTGAGGGAAGAAGCTGTTACCCCAGTCCGTCAGTCCTAGTCCTGATGCTCCTACACCTCCTTCCCAATGGTAGTGGGTCAAAGAGATTGTGGGATGGGTGGTAGGGAGCCTCAGCAATGCTTTGGGCCCTTCATCTGCAACGCTCCGGTAAATGTCATGGAGGGTGGGGGGGGGGGGTGGAGGGAGACCCTGGTGATCCTCTTCGAGGGCTGAGAGGGCCTATTCCACGCTGTATCTCAATGCATAAATGAATAGATATCTTCATACAACTTTATTAAACATTGGTTAGACCAACGCTGGAGCATTGTGTGCTGTTCCTTTTGCCACACTGTAGGAAGGATGTGATATATCCTTCTGAAGAAAAGGGGAGTAAAATTGTTCACAATTCTACAGGGGTGGTGCCAACATCTGTTTCCTCTTGTACTTGAACGTCTTCCCTAGAGCATAGGAGAATGAGGGGAGATTTGTCGGAGGTATACAAAACTGAGGGGCATAGACAAGGGTAAATGCAAGCAGTCTTTTTCCACTGAGGTTGGGTGGGACTACAATTAGAGGTCATGGGTTAAGGGTAAAAGGTGAAATGTCTAAGAGAACATGAGAGGGAACTTCTTCACTCAGAGGATGGCAAGTGGTGGATATGGGTTTGATTTCAAAGAGAAATTTGGGTGAGTACATGGATGAGGGGCATGGAGGGGCTGTGGTTCAGGAGCAGGTCAATGGGACGAGGCAGAACAATAGTTCAGCATGGACTAGATGGGCTGAAGGGACTAGGGGCTGTTCCTTTGCTGTAGTGTTCAATGACTGTAAACGACAGCATACAGGGGTATGTTTTTATCATACAAGCTGCCTTTATCATTCAGGGGAGGTTCACCAGGGTGTCTTATGCAATGCAGTGTTAAAGTTTTAAGGAGAAACTGGGAATGCTGCCTGACCTGCTGAATTCCTCCAGTATTTTGTGTGTGTGCCCAGCATAGGTGGGGTTTGTTATCCTTGGACTGCAGGAGGCTGAGTGGGGTTCTAATAGAAGCACACAAAATTGTGAGGAGCAGAGATGAAGGGTAATGGTGGGGAAATCTTTCCCCATGGTAGAGGTACCTCATGATAGAAAGCATAGGTTTAGAGGGGTCTGAGGAAGTACATTTTCACATTGAAGGTGGTTGGAATTGGAAGTTGACAAGGGGTACCCCATTTCCTCTCTCCCCCCACCCACCATACCATATTCCCCCTCCCCTCTTGCCCCCAAGTCCAACAATTGGGGAACCAGGTCAAGCAGAGCGTATGTGGGAGCACCAGGCTCCTGGGGCCAACTAGTGGTTGCTCTTGCCGCACTGCTTGCTCTCTCCCCCCTCCCGCCCCTCCCTCCTCCCCTTCCCGCCTCTCTCTCCCCTTCTCCTCCCCTCTCCCCCTTCTGCTCCCCTCTCCCCCCTTCTCCTCCCCTCTCCCCACCCCTCTCTCCCCTCCCCTCCCTCTCTCCCCCTCCCCTCCCTCTCTCCCCCTCCCCTCCCTCTCTCCCCCTCCCCTCCCTCTCTCCCCCTCCCCTCCCTCTCTCTCCCCTTCCCCTCCCTCTCTCTCCCCTTCCCCTCCCTCTCTCTCCCCTTCCCTCTCCCCCTCTCTTCCCTCTCCCCCTCTCTTCCTCTCCCCCTCTCTTCCCTCCCCCCCTCTTCCCTCCCCCCCTCTTCCCTCCCCCCCTCTTCCCTCCCCCCCTCTTCCCTCCCCCCCCTCTTCCCTCCCCCCCCTCTTCCCTCCCCCCTCTTCCCTCCCCCCCTCTTCCCTCCCCCCCTCTTCCCTCCCCCCCTCTTCCCTCCCCCCCCCTCTTCCCTCCCCCCCTCTTCCCTCCCCCCCTCTTCCCTCCCCCCCTCTTCCCTCCCCCCCTCTTCCCTCCCCCCCTCTTCCCTCCCCCCCTCTTCCCTCCCCCCCCTTCCCTCCCCCCCCTCTTCCCTCCCCCCCTCTTCCCTCCCCCCCTCTTCCCTCCCCCCCTCTTCCCTCCCCCCCTCTTCCCTCCCCCCTCTTCCCTCCCCCCCTCTTCCCCTCCCCCCTCTTCCTCCCCCCTCTTCCTCCCCCCCCTTCCCTCCCCCCTCTTCCCTCCCCCCTCTTCCCTCCCCCCTCTTCCCTCCCCCCTCTTCCCTCCCCCTCTTCCCTCCCCCTCCCTCTTCCCTCCCCCCCCTCTTCCCTCCCCCCCCCTCTTCCCTCCCCCCCCTCTTCCCTCTCCTCCCCCTCTTCCTCTCCTCCCCCTCTTCCCTCTCCTCCCCCTCCTTCCCTCTCCTCCCCCTCTTCCCTCTCCTCCCCCTCTCCTCCCCCTCCTCCCCCTCTCCTCCCCCCTCCTCCCCCGTTTCTCTTCCGATGTTTGACAACAGTTTAAGTGCTGGACCAAATCAGGAAGTTCAGGTGTAGGCTGAATGGAGGTGCTGGGGTTCAGGCCCCAGAGCCAGAGGTATCAAAGTGACTAAATCCAGTGTCTGGACAACGACTCAGGCGCTGGGCCAGATTGCTAAGGCCGGGATGTCGGGGTCTAAGGTGAGGGGTGGGCCAGTTCAGCTCTCTGCTCAGCTCTGTGCTGAACCAAGGATCTGGTGACCAACTCTCTGTGTGTTGTCACTTCAGAATGATATTTGCTTACATTGATCTATTGCATGGTGGTTGTTTTTTCTGCACATTGTGTGTTTAATGTTTTTTTTATGGGTTCCCTTGGGTTTCTTTGTTTCATGGGCTGTTTGACGAATCTCAAGGTTGTATCACGTATACGTACTTTGATAATAAATGTCCTTTGAACTTTGAACTTTAATTATTAAAATAATGTAATGATCTTCAGAATCTGCTGTGTAGCATCTTCTCTGTTTTTTTTCCCCCATTATTATACTGTTCTTTGTCTCATAGTGTATTTTTGTACTGTATCAGATCCAGAGTAACAATTATTTCGTTCGCCTTTACACTTGTCAATTGGAAATGACGTTTGTTCCTGTGGGGCCAAGCTGTCATTTGGTGTTTTGTTGTTTCAGGCGGAAGGGGGAACCAGAGAAAGCGGAAAGCTACCTGCAGGAGGCTCTGAAGACGTACCTGTCAGAAGGCTGGGCTTTACTCATTGCCCACACCAGGAAACAACTGGCTGATTGTCAGAACCGCCTTCAGCAGATGGAGAAGTATCCTTGACCATAGCCCTTTGCACACACCAGTCACCGGGGAGACCATACCTGGAGTATTGTGCTCTGTTCTGGTCACCCAGCTGTCATTAAGCTGGAGAAAGGGTGTGGAGAGCATTCACAAGGTTGTTACCGACACTGGAGAGCTTGAGTTCTAAGGAGAGGCTGGGACTGTTGTCCCTGGAGTAAGAGAGGTTGAGGGATGATCTAATTATCACCATCCTTGTGTGCCATGTGTATGACCGGGTGATTGTGGGTCATCGTCATTCTTGTGTGCCATGTGTATGACAGGGCGATTGTGGGTCATCGTCATCCTTGTGTGCCGTGTGTATGACCGGGCGATTGTGGGTCATGATTTATCACCACTGTGTTCTTAGCCAATATCTCTGCAGAAGTGGTTTGCCATTGCCTCCTTCTGAGCAGTGTCTTTACAAGATGATCAACCACAGCAATTATCAACATTCTTCAGAGATTGTCCGCCTGGCATCAGTGGTCACATAACCAGGATGTAAAATATGCATTAGCTGCTCACGCAACCAGCTACCACCTGCTCCCATGGCTTCATGTGACCCTGATGGGGGGTGGGGGGGGGGGCTGATAAGCAGGGGCTACTCCTTGTCCAAGGGTGACCTGCAGGCTAGCGGAGGGAGGGAGCGCCTTACACCGCCTTCAGTAGAGACGTATCCCCACCCCACCACCTGCAGAGACCTGATCAAGTTTTATAGTCTTATTTTTCCCCAGGGTCAGGGTATTTACCACAAGAGGGCAGAGGTTGAAGATGGGAAGGGAAAAATTTAAAGGGAACCTGAGGGGCAAGATTTTCAAACATAGGGTGGTGGGTATCTGGGATGAACTGCCAGTGGAAGTGGGAGAGAGTGGGTACAGTTACAATGTTTAAACCTCAATCATCAGGCTCCTGAACCAGTGTGGGTAACTTCACTCACCTAGTCTCTAACCATCAGGCTCCCGAACTAGTGTGGATAATTTCACTCACCCAGTCTCTAACCATCAGGCTCCTGAACCAGTGTGGATAATTTCACTCACCCAGTCTCTAACCATCAGGCCCCCGAACCAGTGTGGATAACTTCACTCACCCAGTCTCTAACCATCAGGCTCCTGAACCAGTGTGGATAATTTCACTCACCCAGTCTCTAACCATCAGGCCCCCGAACCAGTGTGGATAACTTCACTCACCCAGTCTCTAACCATCAGGCTCCTGAACCAGTGTGGATAATTTCACTCACCCACCCAGTCTCTGAACCATCAGGGTCCTAAACCAGTGTGGATAATACCACTCACCCAATAGTATACTGATTCCACAGCCTATATGGCTCACTTTCAGGGACTCCACAACTTGTGTTCACGATATAATGTATTTATTTACTTATTTGCTTAATGTTTTGTGGTTTTCTTTGTATTTGCACAATTTGTTGTCTTTTGCATGTTGGTTGTTTGTCTATCTTTGTTTTGTGCCGTTTTTCATTGATTCTATTGTGTTTCTTTGTATTTACTGTGAATGCCCTCAGGAAAACGAATCTCGGGTAGTATATGGCGATGTACAGTGTATACTTTGAGAATACATTTACTTTGATTTGAAAGACATTTGGACAGATACATGGAGAGGAAAGATATGGGCCAACTGTTGCAGCTTTATAAAACCCGGTCAGACCACACTTGGAGTATTGTGTTCAGTTCCGGTTGCCTCATCACAGGAAAAATGAGGAAGCTTTAGAGAGTGTGCGGAGGAGACTTACCAGGATGCTGCCTGGACGAGAGAGCATGTCTTATAAGGATAGATGGGTTGGGCGAGCTAGGGCTTTTCTCTTTGGAGTGAAGGAGGATGAGAGGTGACCTAATAGAGGTGTACAAGATGATAAGAGGTATACATAGTGTGGACAGCCAGAGACTTTTTCCCAGCGTGGAAGTGGCTAGTCCCAGGAGTCATAATCTTAAGGTGGTTGGAGGAAAGTATAGTGGGGGATGTCAGGTAGGTTTTTTTCACAGAGTGGTGGGTACATGGAACACATTGCCAGAGGTGGTGGTAGAGGCAGATACATTAGGGGCATTTAAGAGATTCTGGGTGGGCCCATGGATGTTAGAAAAATGGAGGCTTGTGTGGGAAGGAAGGGTTAGATTGATCTCAGAGTATGTTAAAAGGGTGTCATAACACCGTGGGCTGCAGGGGCCTCACTGGGCTGGAGTGTTCTATATTCTGTTACAGACATGACAAAAATAATATAAATTTAAATTAACTTTTACATAACATTCAATAAGATAAACATAATGACAGCAGTTCAAGTTGTGAGAGAGGAAAATGAATATAATCTATGATAATGTTAACTGGGTTCAGGAACCTGACTGCAGTGTTGATGAAGCTTGGGTCTTCAGGCTCCTGTACCTCCTGCTTGATGAGAGCATCGAAGAGAGGGTACGGCCTGGATGGACATCATCTTCCTTTCTTGTAGATATCCAGGATGCTGAACAGGGCTGTGCCTCTGATGAAACTGGCTGAGGCAACCACTCTCTGTAGACTCTTATAGGCAATAGACAATAGAGAATAGGTGCAGGAGTAGGCCATTCGATCCTTCGAGCCAGCACCACCATTCACTGTGATCATGGCTGATCATCCACAATCAGTACCCTTTTTCTGCCTTCTCCCCATATCCCTTGACTTCGCTATCTTTAAGAGCTTTGTCTAACTCTTTCTTCAAAAAATCCAGAGAATTGGCCTCCACTACCTTCTGAGGCAGACCATTCCACAGATCCACAACTCTCTGTGTGAAAAAGTTTTTCCTCAACTCCGTTCTAACTGGTCTACCCCTTATTCTTAAACTGCGGCCTCTGGTTCTGGAAAGCTCTTGTGTTAGAAACATAGAAAACCGACAGTACAGTACAGGCCCTTTGGCCCACAATGCTGTGCCAAACATGTACTTACCTTAGAAATTGCCTAGGGTTACCCATAGCCCTCTATTTTTCTAAACTCCATGTACCTGTCCAGGCATCTCTAAAAAGACCCTATCGTATCTACCTTCACCACTGCCGCTGGCAGCCCATTCCACGCACTCACCACTCTCTGCATAAAACACTTACCCTGACATCTCCTCTGTACCTACTTCTAAGCACCTGAAAACTGTGCCCTCTCGTGCTAGCCATTTCCGCCCTGGGGAAAAAGCACTGACTATCCACATGATCAATGCCTCCCATCATCTTATACACCTCTATCAGGTTATCTCATGTCCTATGTCGCTCCAAGGAGAAAAGGCTGAGTTCACTCAACCTATTCTCATAATGCATGCTCCCCAATCCAGGCAACATCCTTGTAACTCTCCTCTGCACCCTTTCTATAGTTTCCATATCCTTTCTATAGTGAGGTGACCAGAACTGAGCACAGTACTCCAAGTGGAGTCTGACTATGGTCCTACATAGCTGCAACATTACCTCTCGGCTCCTAAACTCAATCCCATGATTGATGAAGGCCAATGCATGGTATGCTTTCTTAACTACGGAGTCAATCTGCGCAGCAATTTTGAGTGTCCAATGGACTCAGACCTCAAGATCCTTCTGATCCTCCACACTGCCAATAGTCTTACCATTAATACTATATTCTGCCATCATATTTGACCTACCAAAATGAACCACCTCACACTTATCTGGGTTGAATTCCATCTGCCACTTCTCAGCCCATTTTTGCATCCTATCAATGTCCCGCTGTAACCTCTGACAGCCCTCCACACTATCCACAACACCCTCAACATTTGTGTCATCAGCAAATTTACTAACTCATCCTCCACTTCCCCATCCAGGTCATTTATAAAAATCACGTAGAGTAGGGGGCCCAGAACAGCTCCCTGAGGCACACCACTGGTGACCAACCTCCATGCAGAATATGACCCATCTCAAACCACTCTTTGCCTTCTGTGGGCAAGCCAATTCTGGATCCACAAAGTAATGTCCCCTTGGATCCCATGCCTCCTTACTTTCTCAATAAGCCTTGCACGGGATACCTTGTTAAATGCCTTGCTGAAATCCATATACACTACATCTACTACTCTACCTTCATCAATGTATTTAGTCACTTCCTCAAAAAATTCAATCAGGCTTGTAAGGCATGACCTGCCTTTGAAAAAGCCATGTTGACTATCCCTAATCATATTGCGCTTCTCCAAATGTTCATAAATCCTGCCTCTCAGGATCTTTTCCATCAACTTCGCAACTACTGAAGTAAGACTCACTGGTCTATAATTTCCTGGACTATCTCTACTCTCTTTCTTGAATAAAGGAACAACATTTGGAACCCTCCAATCCTCTGGAACCTCTCCCATCCCCGTTGATGATGCAAAGATCATCGCCAGAGGCTCTGCAATCTCCTCCCTTTCCTCCCACAGTAGCCTGGGATATATCCTGCCCTGGCCCAGAGACTTATCCAACTTGATGCTTTCCAAGAGCTCCAGCACATCCTCTTTCTTAATGTTTATATGCTCAAGCTTTTCAGTTCGCTCTAAGTCATCCCTACAATCGCCAAGATCCTTTTCCGTAGTGAATACTGAAGCAAAGTATTCATTAAGTACCTCTGCCATCTCCTCCAGTTCCATACGCACTTTTCCACTGTCACTTGTTTGGTCCTATTCTCTCACGTTTTATCCTCTTGCAATTCACACACTTGTAGAATGCCTTGGGGTTTTCCTTAATCCTGTCTGCCAAGGCCTTCTTATGACCCCTTCTGGCTCCCCTAATTTTCTTAAGCACCTTCTTGCTAGTCTTATAATCTTC
Organism: Mobula birostris; assembly: GCF_030028105.1. NCBI lineage: Eukaryota > Metazoa > Chordata > Chondrichthyes > Myliobatiformes > Myliobatidae > Mobula > Mobula birostris. The sequence goes on from NW_027275803.1 coordinate 9,430, forward strand.
TAGATCTCTATCATTACCTAGTTTTTTGAACCTTTCATAAGCTCTTCTTTTCTTCTTGACTAGATTTACAACAGCCTTTGTACACCATGGTTCCTGTACCCTACCATCTTTCCCTGTCTCGTTCGAACGTACCTGTGCAGAACTCCACACAAATATCCCCTGAACATTTACCACATTTCTTCTGTACGTTTCCCTGAGAACATCTGTTCCCAATTTCTGCTTCCAAGTTCCTATCTGATGGCCTCATATTTCCCCTTACTCCAATTAAATGCTTTCCTAACTTGTCTGTTCCTATCCCTCTCCAATTCTATGGTAAAGGAGATAGAATTGTGATCACTATCTCCAAAATGCTCTCCCACTGAGAGACCTGACACCTGACCAGGTTCATTTCCCAATACCAGATCAAGTACAGCATCTCCTCTTATAAGCTTATCTGCATCTTGAGTCAAGAAACCTTCTTGAACACACCTAACAAACTCCACCCTATCTAAACCCTGTGTTCCTGTGTATTGAAGTTCCCCTACCAATCAGTCAGAATGCTCCCCCTCTCACACCTCTGCAGAAGTTTGGAGACTGTGATAACGTGCCAAATATTCTTCAACTTTTAAAACAGCATTGAGCATTACTGTACAGAGTACGCCCTTCAATCCACACATGATAATGTGCCGCCCTCTTACCTTACTGTCAGATCAGTGTAACCCTTCTCTCTCCATGGCCCTAGAGTTTTCTATCATCCAAGTACCAATCAAAGAATCTGTTAAATATCCCGAATGCATCGGCTTCTATCGTACCCTGGCATGGTGCTCCACACATTCAACACTCTTGTGTTTAAAAAAAAATACCTCTGACATCCCCCCCCCCCCCCACCATACCTCCAATCACCGTGAAATTGTATCCCTCTCATACTAGCCATTTCCACCCTGGGAGACACTGTCTGGCTATCCACTTAATCCCTGTCTCTTATCATCCTGTCCACCTCTCATCCTCCTTCACTTAACCTAGCTGCAGAAGACATGCTCTCTAATCCAGGCAGCATCCTGGTAAATCTCTACACCTTCTCTAAAGCTTCCACATCCTTCCGACAGTGAAGTGACCAGAACTGAACACAATATTCCAAGTGTGCTCTAATCAGGATTTTATACAGGTTTGTCATTCAGTAAGTGTAGATGGAACTTAATGCAGACAAGTGTGAAGTGTTGCAGTTTAGGGCTTCACAGTAAACGGCAGGGCCTTGAGGAGTGTGGTAGAACAAAGGGATCTGGGAATCCAGGTCTGTACTTCATTGAAAGTGGTCTCACAGGTAGATGGGGTCATAAAGAGAGCTTTTGGCACATTGGCCTTCAAAAATCAATGTATTGAGTACAGGAGATGGGATGTTATGTTGAAGTTGTATAAGATGTTGGTGAGGTCTAATTTGAAGCATTATGTGCAGTTCTGGTCACCACCTGCAGGAAAGATGTAAAAAAGATTGAAAGAGTACAGAGAAAATTTACAAGGATGTTACCAAAATAAAAGGACCTGAATTGGAGGGAAAGTTTGAAAAGGTTAGAGCGTAAGAGGAGATTTGAGAGAGGGGTTAGATAGGGTAAATGCAAACAGGCTTTTTCCACTGAGGTTGGAAGGGCTGCAACCAGAGGTCATGGATTAATGGTGAAAGGTGAAATATTTAAGAGGAGCCTGAGGGGAAATTTCTTTGCTCAGAGGGTGGTGAGCATGTGGAATGAGCTGCCTGTGGAAGCCATGGATTTGGGTTCGATTTCATCAGTTAAGTACTTGGATAGGAGGGGTGTGGAAGTCTATGGTCCAGGTGCAGGTTGAAGGGTCTGGGCAGAAAAATTGCTTGGCAAGGGCCTGTTTCTGTGCGGTGGTGCTCTATGATATGACATGATAGTATACAGCAGCTTGGGGCATTGAAGTTCAGAGTTTATTTCCAATGTCCTTTGTAAGAAGTTTGTTTGCCCTTCCTATAATTCATTGTGAATTGTTCAGTGATTAGCTGGTGTTAATAGGTGGGTTGTTGTGCGGTCTGAGCTCATTGGGCTGAAAGGGCCTGTTGAGCTCGGTATAACCTCCATGTTTCTTCCTCTGTCTTTTTGAAGGGTGTAATGGGCGCTGGTGTGTGTAGGAGGCCTGTCAGTGGCTCAGTACCTCGTACACTGCATGTGTACCGTGTCTCCAGACTCGTTCTGTCCCTTAACCCAGTCTGGCAGCTACCTGCAGACAAGCAGCCTGCTGGCGGCTGACCACCATCTTCTGGAGGCAGAACGCACCCCCTTCTGCCAGGAGATCCTTCGGCTGTCCAGGGTACCGGCTGGTGAGCAGGCTGAGCTGTGGCAGAAGGCGGGGGGAGCGGTGTGGTGGGTTATATGGGCAGCAGCTTACAACCGCGGGTGGGCTGTATTACAGATGGGGGTCCGGTGGTGGGAGAGTTGTATGCAGCAGTCTTTAAACCGGCTGTTGGCTGATAGAGGGGTGTTTGGGTTGGGACGAGGGGGGAGTTGAATTGAGACACGTTTGGAAGGGAGAATGTTGAGGACGATTTGGGATGGGATGTTTGGGATGAGGATTGAGGACAGGATGGGGGGAGGTTTGGGGTCATAGGGAGAAATATAAATTGAGTTGAGATTGTTCTTGGTCTGGTGATCTGGATCCGGTGCCCTCCTGCCTCCTCCTGTTTCTACCCCTCTCATACCCCCCCCGCCATCCTCTCCCTTTCTCTCCTGCTCCTGTTCCCCGGGTTGAGTTGGCCAGTCGGCAAGATTTCATGATGACAGGCTTGAGCTTTTGTTCTGTTTCCAGACGACCGCTTGCTGCTTGGGATGGACGGCTTTGCCCAGCTGAGAAGCCTGCGCTTGGAGCCGGCAGTGGCAGTGGTGCACGTGGGGGGGTGGCTGGACATGGAGCTGACCATCCACAGCCTCATGCCCATCCCAGTCCCCCTGGACCACCTCTCCATCCACTTGCACCTCACCGTCAACAGAGACCCATCCAAGAGGAGCAGCGAGTTGTCTGGGCGGGGTCAGAATGTGGCCGGGATCTTCCTCTTCTCGAACGAGTCCACTGGCCAGCGCGGCCCCCGAGGCAGCCAGCCGTCCGTTGAGCTGTACGAGTTGCACGATCGCAGCCCCTCGGACAACGCACTCAACTGCAGCGGCATTGTCTGCAAGAACATGCACCTACTCCTGCGCAGACAGGAGAGCAGCTCGTCGATGGAGCGACCGTCGGGGCTGGCCGTGGAGGAGGGCGCACACGTCCTGCGGTCTGGCGCCGTGCTGCTGCAGCCAGGGGACAACAGCATTCACTTCAGGACCCAGGCCAGTGCTTCCACATCCTCCCCAGCCAAAACGTCCCGCCCGTGCCCATCCCGCTGCCCTGACTGTGTGACTCTGTGAACGTACATCCCTTCATGGAACACATCTCTAGGCACCGGCCATCGATATGGGAGACAGTCTCCCAGTGAGGGTCTGTGTGTACAGAACCCATCCTCCCACTGAGAGTCTGTGTATGTGTGTGACCATCCCCCAGTGTGTGCGTATGGGACCATCCCCAGTGTGTGCATGTGTGGGACCATCCCCAGTGTGTGCGTGTGTGTGTGTGTGTGTGTGTGTGACCATCCCCAGTGTGTGCATGTGTGGGACCACCCCCAGTGTGTGCATGTGTGTGACCATCCCCAGTGTGTGTGTGTGTGTGACCATCCCCCAGTGTGTGCGTATGGGACCATCCCCAGTGTGTGCGTATGGGACCATCCCCCAGTGTGTGCATGTGTGTGACCATCCCCCAGTGTGTGCATATGTGTGACCATCCCCCAGTGTGTGCATGTGTGTGACCATCCCCAGTGTGTGCGTATGGGACCATCCCCCAGTGTGTGTGTGTGTGTGTGTGTGTGACCATCCCCCAGTGTGTGCGTATGGGACCATCCCCAGTGTGTGTGTGTGTGTGTGTGACCATCCCCCAGTGTGTGCGTATGGGACCATCCCCCAGTGTGTGCATATGTGTGACCATCCCCCAGTGTGTGCATGTGTGTGACCATCCCCAGTGTGTGCGTATGGGACCATCCCCCAGTGTGTGTGTGTGTGTGTGTGTGTGTGTGTAAGGCACTGGTAAGGCTAAATTTGGAGTATTGTGTACAGTTCTGGTCACCGAATTATAGGAGAGATGTCAACAGAATTGAGAGAGTACAGAGGAGATTTACTAGAATGTTACTTGGGTTTCATCTCCTAAGTTACAGAGAAAGGTTGAACAAGTTGGGTCTTTATTCTTTGGAGCGTAGAAGGTTGAGGGGGGACTTGATAGAGGTATTTAAAACTTTGAGGGGGATAGATAGAGTTGATGTGGATGGACTTTGAGAGTGGGGGAGATTCAAACAAGAATTCATGAGTTCAGAGTTAAAGGGCAAAAGTTTAGGGTATCATGAGGGGGAACTTCTTTACTCAGAGAGTGGTAGCTGTGTGGATCGAGCTTCCAGCGGAAGTGGTTGAGGCAGGTTCGATGTTGTCGTTTAAAGTTAAATTGGATAGATATATGGATAGGAAAGGAATGGAGGGTTATGGGCTGAGTGCAGGTCAGTGGGACTGGGTGAGAGTAAGAGTTCGGCACGGACTAGAAGGGCCAAGATGGCCTGTTTCCGTGCTGCAATATATGGTGTGAGAGACCATCCCCCTGTGTGTGTGTGAATGACCAAGCCCCAATGAGGGTCAATGAGCGTGCGTGGAGCTTATTAGAGATTGGTCGGTATGATGGTGTGGGCATTACTGAGTTGTAGCTGAAGGAAGGCCATTGTTGGGAGCTGAACATCAAAGGATATACTTTGTATCAAAAGGATAGACAGGAAGGCATATGCGGTGGTGTGGCTCTGTTGGTAAGAGATGGAATTACATCTTTGGAAAGAGGTGACGTAGGTTCAGAAAAGGTTGAATCTTTGTGGGTGGTGTTAAAAAACTGCAAGGGTAAAAAATTCATTATGGGAATCATATATAGGTCTCTAGATAGTAGACAAGATGTGGGACTGAGATTGCAAAGGGAGCTGGAAAAGGCATGTAATAAGGGTAATGACACAATTGTAATGGGGGATTTCAATATGCAGGAGATTGGGAAAATCAGGCTGGTGTCGGATTGCAAGAGATTTGATTTGTTGAATGTCTATGAGATGGGTTTTTAGAGCAGCTTGTGCTTGAGCCTATTCGGGGAAAGGCTATCCTAGATTAGGTGTTGTGTAATAACCCAGATCTTATTAGGGAGCTTAACGTAAAGGAACCTTTAGGAGGCAGTGATGATAATATTATTGAATTCATACTGCAATTTGAGAGGGAGAAGCATCAGTCACATGTATCAGTATCACAGTGGAATATCGGGGATTACACAGGCATGAGAAAAGAGCTTGCCCACATGGATTGGAGGAGGATACTGGTGGGGATGAAGGCAGAGCAGAGATGACTGAAGTTTCTGGGAAGGTGCAGGATAGATATGTCCCACAGAGGAAGAAGTTCTCACATGGCAGGGGTATGTAGGCAATCGTGACTGACCAGGGAAGTTAAGGACTGCCTAAAAGCCAGGGAAAGGGTATATAAGGTAGCAAAATTGAATGGGAAATTAGATAATTAGGAAGTTTTTAAAATCCAACAAAAGGCAACTAAAAAAAGCTATAAGAAGGGAAAAGATGAGAGGAGGGCAAACTAGCCAATAATATAAAGCAGGATACAAGAAGTTTTTTCAGTGATATAAAGAGTAAAAGGGAGGTGAGAATTGATATTGGACCACTGGAAAATGATGCTGGGAAAGGCTTCGGGAGTAAACCCTGAGGAAGAAATCCGGAACCGGTGTCCCGAAGGCAGCTTGATGTTGTTTACAACTTCACTCTGGCATCCTCTGCGACAACACTGGTGCCAATCTGTATCGGTGCTTGCCCTTCCCTCTGACTACAACAGTGATCCATCCCCCAGTGAGGGTCAGTGTGTGTGACCATCCCCCAGTGAGGGTCAGTGTGTGTGACCATCGCCCAGTGAGGGTCAGTATGTGTGACCATTGCCCAGTGAGGGTCAGTGTGTGTATGTGACCATCCCCCAGTGAGGGTCAGTGTGTGTATGTGACCATCCCCCAGTGAGGGTCAGTATGTGTGACCATCCCCCAGTGAGGGTCAGTATGTGTGACCATTGCCCAGTGAGGGTCAGTGTGTGTATGTGACCATCCTCCAGTGAGGGTCAGTATGTGTGACCATTGCCCAGTGAGGGTCAGTGTGTGTATGTGACCATCCCCCAGTGAGGGTCAGTGTGTGTATGTGACCATCCCCCAGTGAGGGTCAGTATGTGTGACCATCCCCCAGTGAGGGTCTGTATGTGTGACCATTGCCCAGTGAGGGTCAGTGTGTGTGACCATTGCCCAGTGAGGGTCAGTATGTGTGACCATCCTCCAGTGAGGGTCAGTATGTGTGACCATCCTCCAGTGAGGGTCAATGTGTGTATGTGACCATCCCCCAGTGAGGGTCAGTGTGTGTATGTGACCATCCCCCAGTGAGGGTCAGTATGTGTGACCATCCCCCAGTGAGGGTCAGTATGTGTGACCATTGCCCAGTGAGAGTCAGTGTGTGTATGTGACCATCCCCCAGTGAGGGTCAGAGTGTGTGACCATTGCCCAGTGAGGGTCAGTGTGTGTATGTGACCATCCTCCAGTGAGGGTCAGTATGTGTGACCATTGCCCAGTGAGGGTCAGTGTGTGTATGTGACCATCCCCCAGTGAGGGTCAGTGTGTGTATGTGACCATCCCCCAGTGAGGGTCAGTATGTGTGACCATCCCCCAGTGAGGGTCTGTATGTGTGACCATTGCCCAGTGAGGGTCAGTGTGTGACCATTGCCCAGTGAGGGTCAGTATGTGTGACCATCCTCCAGTGAGGGTCAGTATGTGTGACCATCCTCCAGTGAGGGTCAATGTGTGTATGTGACCATCCCCCAGTGAGGGTCAGTGTGTGTATGTGACCATCCCCCAGTGAGGGTCAGTATGTGTGACCATCCCCCAGTAAGGGTCAGTATGTGTGACCATTGCCCAGTGAGAGTCAGTGTGTGTATGTGACCATCCCCCAGTGAGGGTCAGTGTGTGTGACTATTGCCCAGTGAGGGTCAGTGTGTGTGACCATTGCCCAGTGAGGGTCAGTATGTGTGACCATCCTCCAGTGAGGGTCAGTATGTGTGACCATCCTCCAGTGAGGGTCAGTGTGTGTGACCATTGCCCAGTGAGGGTCAGTATGTGTGACCATCCTTCAGTGAGGGTCAGTATGTGTGACCATTGCCCAGTGAGGGTCAGTGTGTGTATGTGACCATCCCCCAGTGAGGGTTAGTGTGTGTATGTGACCATCCCCCAGTGAGGGTCAGTATGTGTGACCATTGCCCAGTGAGGGTCAGTATGTGTGACCATCCTCCAGTGAGGGTCAGTATGTGTGACCATTGCCCAGTGAGGGTCAATGTGTGTGACCATTGCCCAGTGAGGGTCAGTGTGTGTGTGTGTGTGTATGTGACCAGTTCTGCCTGGTGAGGGTCAGGGCCTTTGGCAGTTGTGAACAGGACTGTCTTGCATCATTGGAGTTGCTGGTGTTACTGCTGTGATTTGAATTGTTGCTCCTTGTTCAGGCCAGCGAATCGGGCACATACACACTCCGGCAGCTGTGTGCCTCCCTGGGCCGGGTCCAGTTCACCTTCCCACACATCTATCCCATCGTTCAGTACGAGGTTTACTCCCAGGAACCTCAGCTCAAGGTGGAGCCTCTAACTGGTGAGTCCGTCCTCACGGGAGGTCAGTGAGTTGGAGAATCAGCTCGGTCGAGGGGAAGTTCATGAGAGTGATCCCAGGACAGAAAGGGTTAACGTACGAGGAGAATTTGGTGGTTCTGGGTCTGTATTTGCTGGAGTTTAGAAGAATGAGGGGATCTCATTGAAACCTATCGAATACTTAGCAAGTAGCCCTGCAAGAAAATGAATTTCAACTTTGAATATGGTGGCATATTGAAAGGCCCAGATAGAATGGATGTGGAGAGGATGTTCCCTATAGTGGGGAGTCCAGGACCAGAGGACACAGACAGAGTATTTGTGGAGAGGATGTTTCCTATAGTTGGGCGTCTAGGACCAGAGGACACAGATAGAGTGGATGTGGAGAGGATGTTTCCTATAGTGGGGAGTCTAGGACCAGAGGACACAGATAGAGTGGATGTGGAGAGGATGTTACCTCCAGTGGGGGAGTCTAGGACCAGAAGACACAGATAGAGTGGATGTGGAGAAGTTGTTTCCTATAGTGGGGGAGTATAGGACCAGAGGGCACAGATAGAGTGGATGTGGAGAGGATGTTTCCTATAGTGGGGAGTCTAGGACCAGAGGACACAGATAGAGTGGATGTGGAGAGGATGTTTCCTATAGTGGGGAGTCTAGGACCAGAGGACACAGATAGAGTGGATGTGGAGAGGATGTTTCCTATAGTGGGGAGTCTAGGACCAGAGGACACAGATAGAGTGGATGTGGAGAGGATGTTTCCTGTAGTGGGGAGTCTAGGACCAGAGGGCACAAATAGAGTGGATGTGGAGAGGATGTTTCCTATAGTGGGGGAGTCTAGGACCAGAGGACACAGATAGAGTGGATGTGGAGATGATGTTTCCTATAGTGGGGGAGTCTAGGACCAGAGGACACAGATAGAGTGGATGTGGAGAGGATGTTTCCTATAGTGGGGAGTCTAGGATCAGATGGCACAGATCGAGTGAATGTGGAGAGGATGTTTCCTATAGTGGGTAGTCTAGGACCAGAGGACACAGATAGAGTGGATGTGGAGAGGATGTTTCATATAGTGCGGAGTCTAGGACCAAAGGGCGCAGATAGAGTGGATGTGGAGAGGATGTTTCCTATAGTGGAGAGGATGTTTCCTATAGTGGAGGGGTCTAGGACCAGAGGACACAGATAGAGTGGATGTGGAGAGGATGTTTCCTATAGTGGAAGGGTCTAGGACCAGAGAACACAGATAGAGTGGATGTGGAGAGGATGTTTCCTATAGTGGGGAGTCTAGGATCAGATGGCACAGATCGAGTGAATGTGGAGAGGATGTTTCCTATAGTGGGTAGTCTAGGACCAGAGGACACAGATAGAGTGGATGTGGAGAGGATGTTTCCTATATTGCGGAGTCTAGGACCAGAGGGCGCAGATAGAGTGGATGTGGAGAGGATGTTTCCTATAGTGGAGGGGTCTAGGACCAGAGAACACAGATAGAGTGGATGTGGAGAGGATGTTTCCTATAGTGGGGGAGTCTAGGACTAGAGAACACAGATAGAGTGGATGTGGAGATGATGTTTCCTGTAGTGGGGAGTCTAGGACCAGAGGACACAGATAGAGTGGATGTGGAGATGGTGTTTCCTGTAGTGGGGAGTCTAGGACCAGAGGACACAGATAGAGTGGATGTGGAGATGATGTTTCCTGTAGTGGGGAGTCTAGGACCAGAGGACACAGATAGAGTGGATGTGGAGAGGATGTTTCCTATAGTGGGGAGTCTAGGATCAGATGGCACAGATCGAGTGAATGTGGAGAGGATGTTTCCTATAGTGGGGAGTCTAGGATCAGATGGCACAGATCGAGTGAATGTGGTGAGGATGTTTCCTATAGTGGGGGAGTCTAGGACCAGAGGGCACAGATAGAGTGGAAGTGGAGAGGATGTTTACTATAGTGGGGGAGTCTAGGACCAGAGGACACAGATAGAGTGGATGTGGAGAGGATGTTTCCTATAGTGGAGGGGTCTAGGACCAGAGAACACAGATAGAGTGGATGTGGAGAGGATGTTTCCTATAGTGGGGGAGTCTAGGACCGGAGGACACAGATAGAGTGGATGTGGAGAGGATGTTTCCTGTAGTGGGGAGTCTGGGACCAGAGGACACAGAATGGATGTGGAGAGGATGTTTCCTATAGTGGGGAGTCTAGGACCAGAGGACACAGATAGAGTGGATGTGGAGAAGATGTTTCCTATAGTGGGGGAGTCTAGGGCCAGAGGGCACAGATAGAGTGGATGTGGAGAGGATGTCTCCTATAGTGGGGAGTCTAGGACCAGAGGACACAGATAGAGTGGATGTGGAGAGGATGTTTCCTATAGTGGGGAGTCTAGGACCAGAGGACACAGATAGAGTGGATGTGGAGAGGATGTTTCCTATAGTGGGGGAGTCTAGGACCAGAGGACACAGATAGAGTGGATGTGGAGATGATGTTTCCTATAGTGGGGGAGTCCAGGACCAGAGGACACAGATAGAGTGGATGTGGAGAGGATGTTTCCTATAGTGGAGGGGTCTAGGACCAGAGGACACAGATAGAGTGGATGTGGAGAGGATGTTTCCTATAGTGGGGGAGTCTAGGACCGGAGGACACAGATAGAGTGGATGTGGAGATGGTGTTTCCTGTAGTGGGGAGTCTAGGACCAGAGGACGCAGATAGAGTGGATGTGGAGAGGATGTCACCTCCAGTGGGGGAATCTAGGACCAGAGGACACAGATAGAGTGGATGTGGAGAAGATATTTCCTATAGTGGGGGAGTCTAGAACCAGAGGGCACAGATAGAGTGGATGTGGAGAGGATGTTTCCTATAGTGGGGAGTCTAGGACCAGAGGACACAGATAGAGTGGATGTGGAGAGGATGTTTCCTGTAGTGGGGAGTCTCGGACCAGAGGACACAGAATGGATGTGGAGAGGATGTTTCCTATATTGGGGAGTCTAGGACCAGAGGGCACAGATAGAGTGGATGTGGAGAAGATGTTTCCTATAGTGGGGAGTCTAGGATCAGATGGCACAGATCGAGTGAATGTGGAGAGGATGTTTCCTATAGTGGGTAGTCTAGGACCAGAGGACACAGATAGAGTGGATGTGGAGAGGATGTTTCCTATATTGCGGAGTCTAGGACCAGAGGGCGCAGATAGAGTGGATGTGGAGAGGATGTTTCCTATAGTGGAGGGGTCTAGGACCAGTGAACACAGATAGAGTGGATGTGGAGATGGTGTTTCCTGTAGTGGGGAGTCTAGGACCAGAGGACACAGATAGAGTGGATGTGGAGATGGTGTTTCCTGTAGTGGGGAGTCTAGGACCAGAGGACACAGATAGAGTGAATGTGGAGATGATGTTTCCTATAGTGGGGAGTCTAGGATCAGATGGCACAGATCGAGTGAATGTGGAGAGGATGTTTCCTATAGTGGGGAGTCTAGGATCAGATGGCACAGATCGAGTGAATGTGGAGAGGATGTTTCCTATAGTGGGGGAGTCTAGGACCAGAGGGCACAGATAGAGTGGAAGTGGAGAGGATGTTTACTATAGTGGGGGAGTCTAGGACCAGAGGACACAGATAGAGTGGATGTGGAGAGGATGTTTCCTATAGTGGAGGGGTCTAGGACCAGGGAACACAGATAGAGTGGATGTGGAGAGGATGTTTCCTATAGTGGGGGAGTCTAGGACCGGAGGACACAGATAGAGTGGATGTGGAGAGGATGTTTCCTGTAGTGGGGAGTCTGGGACCAGAGGACACAGAATGGATGTGGAGAGGATGTTTCCTATCGTGGGGAGTCTAGGACCAGAGGGCACAGATAGAGTGGATGTGGAGAAGATGTTTCCTATAGTGGGGGAGTCTAGGACCAGAGGGCACAGATAGAGTGGATGTGGAGAGGATGTCTCCTATAGTGGGGAGTCTAGGACCAGAGGACACAGATAGAGTGGATGTGGAGAGGATGTTTCCTATAGTGGGGAGTCTAGGACCAGAGGACACAGATAGAGTGGATGTGGAGAGGATGTTTCCTATAGTGGGGGAGTCTAGGACCAGAGGACACAGATAGAGTGGATGTGGAGATGATGTTTCCTATATTGCGGAGTCTAGGACCAGAGGGCGCAGATAGAGTGGATGTGGAGAGGATGTTTCCTATAGTGGAGGGGTCTAGGACCAGAGAACACAGATAGAGTGGATGTGGAGAGGATGTTTCCTATAGTGGGGGAGTCTAGGACTAGAGAACACAGATAGAGTGGATGTGGAGAGGACGTTTCCTGTAGTGGGGAGTCTAGGACCAGAGGACACAGATAGACTGGATGTGGAGATGATGTTTCCTGTAGTGGGGAGTCTAGGACCAGAGGACACAGATAGAGTGGATGTGGAGATGGTGTTTCCTGTAGTGGGGAGTCCAGGACCAGAGGACACAGATAGAGTGGATGTGGAGATGATGTTTCCTGTAGTGGGGAGTCTAGGACCAGAGGACACAGATAGAGTGAATGTGGAGATGATGTTTCCTATAGTGGGGAGTCTTGGACCAGAGGACACAGATAGAGTGGATGTGGAGATGATGTTTCCTGTAGTGGAGAGTCTAGGACCAGAGGACACAGATAGAGTGGATGTGGAGAGGATGTTTCCTATAGTGGGGGAGTCTAGGACCAGAGGACACAGATAGAGTGGATGTGGAGAGGATGTTTCCTATAGTGGGGGAGTCTAGGACCAGAGGACACAGATAGAGTGGATGTGGAGATGATGTTTCCTATACTGGGGGAGTCCAGGACCAGAGGACACAGATAGAGTGGATGTGGAGAGGATGTTTCCTATAGTGGAGGGGTCTAGGACCAGAGGACACAGATAGAGTGGATGTGGAGAGGATGTTTCCTATAGTGGGGGAGTCTAGGACCGGAGGACACAGATAGAGTGGATGTGGAGATGGTGTTTCCTGTAGTGGGGAGTCTAGGACCAGAGGACGTAGATAGAGTGGATGTGGAGAGGATGTCACCTCCAGTGGGGGAATCTAGGACCAGAGGGCACAGATAGAGTGGAAGTGGAGAGGATGTTTACTATAGTGGGGGAGTCTAGGACCAGAGGACACAGATAGAGTGGATGTGGAGAGGATGTCTCCTATAGTGGGGAGTCTAGGACCAGAGGACACAGATAGAGTGGATGTGGAGAGGATGTTTCCTATAGTGGGGAGTCTAGGACCAGAGGACACAGATAGAGTGGATGTGGAGAGGATGTTTCCTATAGTGGGGGAGTCTAGGACCAGAGGACACAAATAGAGTGGATGTGGAGATGATGTTTCCTATAGTGGGGGAGTCCAGGACCAGAGGACACAGATAGAGTGGATGTGGAGAGGATGTTTCCTATAGTGGAGGGGTCTAGGACCAGAGGACACAGATAGAGTGGATGTGGAGAGGATGTTTCCTATAGTGGGGGAGTCTAGGACCGGAGGACACAGATAGAGTGGATGTGGAGATGGTGTTTCCTGTAGTGGGGAGTCTAGGACCAGAGGACGCAGATAGAGTGAATGTGGAGAGGATGTCACCTCCAGTGGGGGAATCTAGGACCAGAGGACACAGATAGAGTGGATGTGGAGAAAATATTTCCTATAGTGGGGGAGTCTAGAACCAGAGGGCACAGATAGAGTGGATGTGGAGAGGATGTTTCCTATAGTGGGGAGTCTAGGACCAGAGGACACAGATAGAGTGGATGTGGAGAGGATGTTTCCTGTAGTGGGGAGTCTCGGACCAGAGGACACAGAATGGATGTGGAGAGGATGTTTCCTATATTGGGGAGTCTAGGACCAGAGGGCACAGATAGAGTGGATGTGGAGAAGATGTTTCCTATAGTGGGGAGTCCAGGATCAGATGGCACAGATCGAGTGAATGTGGAGAGGATGTTTCCTATAGTGGGTAGTCTAGGACCAGAGGACACAGATAGAGTGGATGTGGGGAGGATGTTTCCTATATTGCGGAGTCTAGGACCAGAGGGCGCAGATAGAGTGGATGTGGAGAGGATGTTTCCTATAGTGGAGGGGTCTAGGACCAGTGAACACAGATAGAGTGGATGTGGAGATGGTGTTTCCTGTAGTGGGGAGTCTAGGACCAGAGGGCACAGATAGAGTGGATGTGGAGATGGTGTTTCCTGTAGTGGGGAGTCTAGGACCAGAGGACACAGATAGAGTGAATGTGGAGATGATGTTTCCTATAGTGGGGAGTCTAGGATCAGATGGCACAGATCGAGTGAATGTGGAGAGGATGTTTCCTATAGTGGGGAGTCTAGGATCAGATGGCACAGATCGAGTGAATGTGGAGAGGATGTTTCCTATAGTGGGGGAGTCTAGGACCAGAGGGCACAGATAGAGTGGAAGTGGAGAGGATGTTTACTATAGTGGGGGAGTCTAGGACCAGAGGACACAGATAGAGTGGATGTGGAGAGGATGTTTCCTATAGTGGAGGGGTCTAGGACCAGGGAACACAGATAGAGTGGATGTGGAGAGGATGTTTCCTATAGTGGGGGAGTCTAGGACCGGAGGACACAGATAGAGTGGATGTGGAGAGGATGTTTCCTGTAGTGGGGAGTCTGGGACCAGAGGACACAGAATGGATGTGGAGAGGATGTTTCCTATCGTGGGGAGTCTAGGACCAGAGGGCACAGATAGAGTGGATGTGGAGATGATGTTTCCTATATTGCGGAGTCTAGGACCAGAGGGCGCAGATAGAGTGGATGTGGAGAGGATGTTTCCTATAGTGGAGGGGTCTTGGACCAGAGAACACAGATAGAGTGGATGTGGAGAGGATGTTTCCTATAGTGGGGGAGTCTAGGACTAGAGAACACAGATAGAGTGGATGTGGAGAGGACGTTTCCTGTAGTGGGGAGTCTAGGACCAGAGGACACAGATAGAGTGGATGTGGAGATGATGTTTCCTGTAGTGGGGAGTCTAGGACCAGAGGACACAGATAGAGTGGATGTGGAGATGATGTTTCCTGTAGTGGGGAGTCTAGGACCAGAGGACACAGATAGAGTGAATGTGGAGATGATGTTTCCTATAGTGGGGAGTCTTGGACCAGAGGACACAGATAGAGTGGATGTGGAGATGATGTTTCCTGTAGTGGAGAGTCTAGGACCAGAGGACACAGATAGAGTGGATGTGGAGAGGATGTTTCCTATAGTGGGGAGTCTAGGATCAGATGGCACGGATCGAGTGAATGTGGAGAGGATGTTTCCTATAGTGGGGAGTCTAGGATCAGATGGCACAGATCGAGTGAATGTGGTGAGGATGTTTCCTATAGTGGGGGAGTCTAGGACCAGAGGGCACAGATAGAGTGGAAGTGGAGAGGATGTTTCCTATAGTGGGGGAGTCTAGGACCAGAGGACACAGATAGAGTGGATGTGGAGAGGATGTTTCCTATAGTGGGAGAGTCTAGGACCAGAGGACACAGATAGAGTGGATGTGGAGATGATGTTTCCTATACTGGGGGAGTCCAGGACCAGAGGACACAGATAGAGTGGATGTGGAGAGGATTTTTCCTATAGTGGAGGGGTCTAGGACCAGAGGACACAGATAGAGTGGATGTGGAGAGGATGTTTCCTATAGTGGGGGAGTCTAGGACCGGAGGACACAGATAGAGTGGATGTGGAGATGGTGTTTCCTGTAGTGGGGAGTCTAGGACCAGAGGACGCAGATAGAGTGGATGTGGAGAGGATGTCACCTCCAGTGGGGGAATCTAGGACCAGAGGACACAGATAGAGTGGATGTGGAGAAGATATTTCCTATAGTGGGGGAGTCTAGAACCAGAGGGCACAGATAGAGTGGATGTGGAGAGGATGTTTCCTATAGTGGGGAGTCTAGGACCAGAGGACACAGATAGAGTGGATGTGGAGAGGATGTTTCCTGTAGTGGGGAGTCTCGGACCAGAGGACACAGAATGGATGTGGAGAGGATGTTTCCTATAGTGGGGAGTCTAGGACCAGAGGGCACAGATAGAGTGGATGTGGAGAAGATGTTTCCTTTTGTGGGGAGTCTAGGATCAGATGGCACAGATCGAGTGAATGTGGAGAGGATGTTTCCTATAGTGGGTAGTCTAGGACCAGAGGACACAGATAGAGTGGATGTGGAGAGGATGTTTCCTATATTGCGGAGTCTAGGACCAGAGGGCGCAGATAGAGTGGATGTGGAGAGGATGTTTCCTATAGTGGAGGGGTCTAGGACCAGTGAACACAGATAGAGTGGATGTGGAGATGGTGTTTCCTGTAGTGGGGAGTCTAGGATCAGATGGCACAGATCGAGTGAATGTGGAGAGGATGTTTCCTATAGTGGGGGAGTCGAGGACCAGAGGGCACAGATAGAGTGGAAGTGGAGAGGATGTTTACTATAGTGGGGGAGTCTAGGACCAGAGGACACAGATAGAGTGGATGTGGAGAGGATGTTTCCTATAGTGGAGGGGTCTAGGACCAGGGAACACAGATAGAGTGGATGTGGAGAGGATGTTTCCTATAGTGGGGGAGTCTAGGACCGGAGGACACAGATAGAGTGGATGTGGAGAGGATGTTTCCTGTAGTGGGGAGTCTGGGACCAGAGGACACAGAATGGATGTGGAGAGGATGTTTCCTATCGTGGGGAGTCTAGGACCAGAGGGCACAGATAGAGTGGATGTGGAGAAGATGTTTCCTGTAGTGGGGGAGTCTAGGACCAGAGGGCACAGATAGAGTGGATGTGGAGAGGATGTCTCCTATAGTGGGGAGTCTAGGACCAGAGGACACAGATAGAGTGGATGTGGAGAGGATGTTTCCTATAGTGGGGAGTCTAGGACCAGAGGACACAGATAGAGTGGATGTGGAGAGGATGTTTCCTATAGTGGGGGAGTCTTGGACCAGAGGACACAGATAGAGTGGATGTGGAGATGATGTTTCCTATATTGCGGAGTCTAGGACCAGAGGGCGCAGATAGAGTGGATGTGGAGAGGATGTTTCCTATAGTGGAGGGGTCTAGGACCAGAGAACACAGATAGAGTGGATGTGGAGAGGATGTTTCCTATAGTGGGGGAGTCTAGGACTAGAGAACACAGATAGAGTGGATGTGGAGAGGACGTTTCCTGTAGTGGGGAGTCTAGGACCAGAGGACACAGATAGAGTGGATGTGGAGATGATGTTTCCTGTAGTGGGGAGTCTAGGACCAGAGGACACAGATAGAGTGGATGTGGAGATGGTGTTTCCTGTAGTGGGGAGTCTAGGACCAGAGGACACAGATAGAGTGGATGTGGAGATGATGTTTCCTGTAGTGGGGAGTCTAGGACCAGAGGACACAGATAGAGTGAATGTGGAGATGATGTTTCCTATAGTGGGGAGTCTTGGACCAGAGGACACAGATAGAGTGGATGTGGAGATGATGTTTCCTGTAGTGGAGAGTCTAGGACCAGAGGACACAGATAGAGTGGATGTGGAGAGGATGTTTCCTATAGTGGGGGAGTCTAGGACCAGAGGACACAGATAGAGTGGATGTGGAGAGGATATTTCCTATAGTGGGGGAGTCTAGGACCAGAGGACACAGATAGAGTGGATGTGGAGATGATGTTTCCTATACTGGGGGAGTCCAGGACCAGAGGACACAGATAGAGTGGATGTGGAGAGGATGTTTCCTATAGTGGAGGTGTCTAGGACCAGAGGACACAGATAGAGTGGATGTGGAGAGGATGTTTCCTATAGTGGGGGAGTCTAGGACCGGAGGACACAGATAGAGTGGATGTGGAGATGGTGTTTCCTGTAGTGGGGAGTCTAGGACCAGAGGACGCAGATAGAGTGGATGTGGAGAGGATGTCACCTCCAGTGGGGGAATCTAGGACCAGAGGGCACAGATAGAGTGGAAGTGGAGAGGATGTTTACTATAGTGGGGGAGTCTAGGACCAGAGGACACAGATAGAGTGGATGTGGAGAGGATGTCTCCTATAGTGGGGAGTCTAGGACCAGAGGACACAGATAGAGTGGATGTGGAGAGGATGTTTCCTATAGTGGGGAGTCTAGGACCAGAGGACACAGATAGAGTGGATGTGGAGAGGATGTTTCCTATAGTGGGGGAGTCTAGGACCAGAGGACACAGATAGAGTGGATGTGGAGATGATGTTTCCTATAGTGGGGGAGTCCAGGACCAGAGGACACAGATAGAGTGGATGTGGAGAGGATGTTTCCTATAGTGGAGGGGTCTAGGACCAGAGGACACAGATAGAGTGGATGTGGAGAGGATGTTTCCTATAGTGGGGAGTCTAGGACCAGAGGACACAGATAGAGTGGATGTGGAGAGGATGTTTCCTGTAGTGGGGAGTCTCGGACCAGAGGACACAGAATGGATGTGGAGAGGATGTTTCCTATAGTGGGGAGTCTAGGACCAGAGGGCACAGATAGAGTGGATGTGGAGAAGATGTTTCCTTTTGTGGGGAGTCTAGGATCAGATGGCACAGATCGAGTGAATGTGGAGAGGATGTTTCCTATAGTGGGTAGTCTAGGACCAGAGGACACAGATAGAGTGGATGTGGAGAGGATGTTTCCTATATTGCGGAGTCTAGGACCAGAGGGCGCAGATAGAGTGGATGTGGAGAGGATGTTTCCTATAGTGGAGGGGTCTAGGACCAGTGAACACAGATAGAGTGGATGTGGAGATGGTGTTTCCTGTAGTGGGGAGTCTAGGATCAGATGGCACAGATCGAGTGAATGTGGAGAGGATGTTTCCTATAGTGGGGGAGTCGAGGACCAGAGGGCACAGATAGAGTGGAAGTGGAGAGGATGTTTACTATAGTGGGGGAGTCTAGGACCAGAGGACACAGATAGAGTGGATGTGGAGAGGATGTTTCCTATAGTGGAGGGGTCTAGGACCAGGGAACACAGATAGAGTGGATGTGGAGAGGATGTTTCCTATAGTGGGGGAGTCTAGGACCGGAGGACACAGATAGAGTGGATGTGGAGAGGATGTTTCCTGTAGTGGGGAGTCTGGGACCAGAGGACACAGAATGGATGTGGAGAGGATGTTTCCTATCGTGGGGAGTCTAGGACCAGAGGGCACAGATAGAGTGGATGTGGAGAAGATGTTTCCTGTAGTGGGGGAGTCTAGGACCAGAGGGCACAGATAGAGTGGATGTGGAGAGGATGTCTCCTATAGTGGGGAGTCTAGGACCAGAGGACACAGATAGAGTGGATGTGGAGAGGATGTTTCCTATAGTGGGGAGTCTAGGACCAGAGGACACAGATAGAGTGGATGTGGAGAGGATGTTTCCTATAGTGGGGGAGTCTTGGACCAGAGGACACAGATAGAGTGGATGTGGAGATGATGTTTCCTATATTGCGGAGTCTAGGACCAGAGGGCGCAGATAGAGTGGATGTGGAGAGGATGTTTCCTATAGTGGAGGGGTCTAGGACCAGAGAACACAGATAGAGTGGATGTGGAGAGGATGTTTCCTATAGTGGGGGAGTCTAGGACTAGAGAACACAGATAGAGTGGATGTGGAGAGGACGTTTCCTGTAGTGGGGAGTCTAGGACCAGAGGACACAGATAGAGTGGATGTGGAGATGATGTTTCCTGTAGTGGGGAGTCTAGGACCAGAGGACACAGATAGAGTGGATGTGGAGATGGTGTTTCCTGTAGTGGGGAGTCTAGGACCAGAGGACACAGATAGAGTGGATGTGGAGATGATGTTTCCTGTAGTGGGGAGTCTAGGACCAGAGGACACAGATAGAGTGAATGTGGAGATGATGTTTCCTATAGTGGGGAGTCTTGGACCAGAGGACACAGATAGAGTGGATGTGGAGATGATGTTTCCTGTAGTGGAGAGTCTAGGACCAGAGGACACAGATAGAGTGGATGTGGAGAGGATGTTTCCTATAGTGGGGGAGTCTAGGACCAGAGGACACAGATAGAGTGGATGTGGAGAGGATATTTCCTATAGTGGTGGAGTCTAGGACCAGAGGACACAGATAGAGTGGATGTGGAGATGATGTTTCCTATACTGGGGGAGTCCAGGACCAGAGGACACAGATAGAGTGGATGTGGAGAGGATGTTTCCTATAGTGGAGGTGTCTAGGACCAGAGGACACAGATAGAGTGGATGTGGAGAGGATGTTTCCTATAGTGGGGGAGTCTAGGACCGGAGGACACAGATAGAGTGGATGTGGAGATGGTGTTTCCTGTAGTGGGGAGTCTAGGACCAGAGGACGCAGATAGAGTGGATGTGGAGAGGATGTCACCTCCAGTGGGGGAATCTAGGACCAGAGGGCACAGATAGAGTGGAAGTGGAGAGGATGTTTACTATAGTGGGGGAGTCTAGGACCAGAGGACACAGATAGAGTGGATGTGGAGAGGATGTCTCCTATAGTGGGGAGTCTAGGACCAGAGGACACAGATAGAGTGGATGTGGAGAGGATGTTTCCTATAGTGGGGAGTCTAGGACCAGAGGACACAGATAGAGTGGATGTGGAGAGGATGTTTCCTATAGTGGGGGAGTCTAGGACCAGAGGACACAGATAGAGTGGATGTGGAGATGATGTTTCCTATAGTGGGGGAGTCCAGGACCCGAGGACACAGATAGAGTGGATGTGGAGAGGATGTTTCCTATAGTGGAGGGGTCTAGGACCAGAGGACACAGATAGAGTGGATGTGGAGAGGATGTTTCCTATAGTGGGGGAGTCTAGGACCGGAGGACACAGATAGAGTGGATGTGGAGATGGTGTTTCCTGCAGTGGGGAGTCTAGGACCAGAGGACGCAGATAGAGTGGATGTGGAGAGGATGTCACCTCCAGTGGGGGAATCTAGGACCAGAGGACACAGATAGAGTGGATGTGGAGAAAATATTTCCTATAGTGGGGGAGTCTAGAACCAGAGGGCACAGATAGAGTGGATGTGGAGAGGATGTTTCCTATAGTGGGGAGTCTAGGACCAGAGGACACAGATAGAGTGGATGTGGAGAGGATGTTTCCTGTAGTGGGGAGTCTCGGACCAGAGGACACAGAATGGATGTGGAGAGGATGTTTCCTATATTGGGGAGTCTAGGACCAGAGGGCACAGATAGAGTGGATGTGGAGAAGATGTTTCCTATAGTGGGGAGTCCAGGATCAGATGGCACAGATCGAGTGAATGTGGAGAGGATGTTTCCTATAGTGGGTAGTCTAGGACCAGAGGACACAGACAGAGTGGATGTTGGGAGGATGTTTCCTATATTGCGGAGTCTAGGACCAGAGGGCGCAGATAGAGTGGATGTGGAGAGGATGTTTCCTATAGTGGAGGGGTCTGGGACCAGTGAACACAGATAGAGTGGATGTGGAGATGGTGTTTCCTGTAGTGGGGAGTCTAGGACCAGAGGACACAGATAGAGTGGATGTGGAGATGGTGTTTCCTGTAGTGGGGAGTCTAGGACCAGAGGACACAGATAGAGTGAATGTGGAGATGATGTTTCCTATAGTGGGGAGTCTAGGATCAGATGGCACAGATCGAGTGAATGTGGAGAGGATGTTTCCTATAGTGGGGGAGTCTAGGACCAGAGGGCACAGATAGAGTGGAAGTGGAGAGGATGTTTACTATAGTGGGGGAGTCTAGGACCAGAGGACACAGATAGAGTGGATGTGGAGAGGATGTTTCCTATAGTGGAGGGGTCTAGGACCAGGGAACACAGATAGAGTGGATGTGGAGAGGATGTTTCCTATAGTGGGGGAGTCTAGGACCGGAGGACACAGATAGAGTGGATGTGGAGAGGATGTTTCCTGTAGTGGGGAGTCTGGGACCAGAGGACACAGAATGGATGTGGAGAGGATGTTTCCTATCGTGGGGAGTCTAGGACCAGAGGGCACAGATAGAGTGGATGTGGAGATGATGTTTCCTATATTGCGGAGTCTAGGACCAGAGGGCGCAGATAGAGTGGATGTGGAGAGGATGTTTCCTATAGTGGAGGGGTCTAGGACCAGAGAACACAGATAGAGTGGATGTGGAGAGGATGTTTCCTATAGTGGGGGAGTCTAGGACTAGAGAACACAGATAGAGTGGATGTGGAGAGGACGTTTCCTGTAGTGGGGAGTCTAGGACCAGAGGACACAGATAGAGTGGATGTGGAGATGATGTTTCCTGTAGTGGGGAGTCTAGGACCAGAGGACACAGATAGAGTGGATGTGGAGATGGTGTTTCCTGTAGTGGGGAGTCTAGGACCAGAGGACACAGATAGAGTGGATGTGGAGATGATGTTTCCTGTAGTGGGGAGTCTAGGACCAGAGGACACAGATAGAGTGAATGTGGAGATGATGTTTCCTATAGTGGGGAGTCTTGGACCAGAGGACACAGATAGAGTGGATGTGGAGATGATGTTTCCTGTAGTGGAGAGTCTAGGACCAGAGGACACAGATAGAGTGGATGTGGAGAGGATGTTTCCTATAGTGGGGAGTCTAGGATCAGATGGCACGGATCGAGTGAATGTGGAGAGGATGTTTCCTATAGTGGGGAGTCTAGGATCAGATGGCACAGATCGAGTGAATGTGGTGAGGATGTTTCCTATAGTGGGGGAGTCTAGGACCAGAGGGCACAGATAGAGTGGAAGTGGAGAGGATGTTTCCTATAGTGGGGGAGTCTAGGACCAGAGGACACAGATAGAGTGGATGTGGAGAGGATGTTTCCTATAGTGGGGGAGTCTAGGACCAGAGGACACAGATAGAGTGGATGTGGAGATGATGTTTCCTATACTGGGGGAGTCCAGGACCAGAGGACACAGATAGAGTGGATGTGGAGAGGATTTTTCCTATAGTGGAGGGGTCTAGGACCAGAGGACACAGATAGAGTGGATGTGGAGAGGATGTTTCCTATAGTGGGGGAGTCTAGGACCGGAGGACACAGATAGAGTGGATGTGGAGATGGTGTTTCCTGTAGTGGGGAGTCTAGGACCAGAGGACGCAGATAGAGTGGATGTGGAGAGGATGTCACCTCCAGTGGGGGAATCTAGGACCAGAGGACACAGATAGAGTGGATGTGGAGAAGATATTTCCTATAGTGGGGGAGTCTAGAACCAGAGGGCACAGATAGAGTGGATGTGGAGAGGATGTTTCCTATAGTGGGGAGTCTAGGACCAGAGGACACAGATAGAGTGGATGTGGAGAGGATGTTTCCTGTAGTGGGGAGTCTCGGACCAGAGGACACAGAATGGATGTGGAGAGGATGTTTCCTATAGTGGGGAGTCTAGGACCAGAGGGCACAGATAGAGTGGATGTGGAGAAGATGTTTCCTATAGTGGGGAGTCTAGGATCAGATGGCACAGATCGAGTGAATGTGGAGAGGATGTTTCCTATAGTGGGTAGTCTAGGACCAGAGGACACAGATAGAGTGGATGTGGAGAGGATGTTTCCTATATTGCGGAGTCTAGGACCAGAGGGCGCAGATAGAGTGGATGTGGAGAGGATGTTTCCTTTTGTGGAGGGGTCTTGGACCAGTGAACACAGATAGAGTGGATGTGGAGATGGTGTTTCCTGTAGTGGGGAGTCTAGGACCAGAGGACACAGATAGAGTGGATGTGGAGATGGTGTTTCCTGTAGTGGGGAGTCTAGGACCAGAGGACACAGATAGAGTGAATGTGGAGATGATGTTTCCTATAGTGGGGAGTCTAGGATCAGATGGCACAGATCGAGTGAATGTGGAGAGGATGTTTCCTATAGTGGGGAGTCTAGGATCAGATGGCACAGATCGAGTGAATGTGGAGAGGATGTTTCCTATAGTGGGGGAGTCTAGGACCAGAGGGCACAGATAGAGTGGAAGTGGAGAGGATGTTTACTATAGTGGGGGAGTCTAGGACCAGAGGACACAGATAGAGTGGATGTGGAGAGGATGTTTCCTATAGTGGAGGGGTCTAGGACCAGAGAACACAGATAGAGTGGATGTGGAGAGGATGTTTCCTATAGTGGGGGAGTCTAGGACCGGAGGACACAGATAGAGTGGATGTGGAGAGGATGTTTCCTGTAGTGGGGAGTCTGGGACCAGAGGACACAGAATGGATGTGGAGAGGATGTTTCCTATCGTGGGGAGTCTAGGACCAGAGGGCACAGATAGAGTGGATGTGGAGAAGATGTTTCCTATAGTGGGGGAGTCTAGGACCAGAGGGCACAGATAGAGTGGATGTGGAGAGGATGTCTCCAATAGTGGGGAGTCTAGGACAAGAGGACACAGATAGAGTGGATGTGGATAGGATGTTTCCTATAGTGGGGAGTCTAGGACCAGAGGACACAGATAGAGTGGATGTGGAGAGGATGTTTCCTATAGTGGGGGAGTCTAGGACCAGAGGACACAGATAGAGTGGATGTGGAGATGATGTTTCCTATATTGCGGAGTCTAGGACTAGAGGGCGCAGATAGAGTGGATGTGGAGAGGATGTTTCCTATAGTGGAGGGGTCTAGGACCAGAGAACACAGATAGAGTGGATGTGGAGAGGATGTTTCCTATAGTGGGGGAGTCTAGGACTAGAGAACACAGATAGAGTGGATGTGGAGAGGACGTTTCCTGTAGTGGGGAGTCTAGGACCAGAGGACACAGATAGAGTGGATGTGGAGATGATGTTTCCTGCAGTGGGGAGTCTAGGACCAGAGGACACAGATAGAGTGGATGTGGAGATGGTGTTTCCTGTAGTGGGGAGTCTAGGAGCAGAGGACACAGATAGAGTGGATGTGGAGATGATGTTTCCTGTAGTGGGGAGTCTAGGACCAGAGGACACAGATAGAGTGAATGTGGAGATGATGTTTCCTATAGTGGGGAGTCTTGGACCAGAGGACACAGATAGAGTGGATGTGGAGATGATGTTTCCTGTAGTGGAGTGTCTAGGACCAGAGGACACAGATAGAGTGGATGTGGAGAGGATGTTTCCTATAGTGGGGAGTCTAGGATCAGATGGCACAGATCGAGTGAATGTGGAGAGGATGTTTCCTATAGTGGGGAGTCTAGGATCAGATGGCACAGATCGAGTGAATGTGGTGAGGATGTTTCCTATAGTGGGGGAGTCTAGGACCAGAGGGCACAGATAGAGTGGAAGTGGAGAGGATGTTTACTATAGTGGGGGAGTCTAGGACCAGAGGACACAGATAGAGTGGATGTGGAGAGGATGTTTCCTATAGTGGAGGGGTCTAGGACCAGAGAACACAGATAGAGTGGATGTGGAGAGGATGTTTCCTATAGTGGGGGAGTCTAGGACCGGAGGACACAGATAGAGTGGATGTGGAGAGGATGTTTCCTGTAGTGGGGAGTCTGGGACCAGAGGACACAGAAAGGATGTGGAGAGGATGTTTCCTATAGTGGGGAGTCTAGGACCAGAGGACACAGATAGAGTGGATGTGGAGAGGATGTCTCCTATAGTGGGGAGTCTAGGACCAGAGGACACAGATAGAGTGGATGTGGAGAGGATGTTTCCTATAGTGGGGAGTCTAGGACCAGAGGACACAGATAGAGTGGATGTGGAGAGGATGTTTCCTATAGTGGGGGAGTCTAGGACCAGAGGACACAGATAGAGTGGATGTGGAGATGATGTTTCCTATAGTGGGGGAGTCCAGGACCAGAGGACACAGATAGAGTGGATGTGGAGAGGATGTTTCCTATAGTGGAGGGGTCTAGGACCAGAGGACACAGATAGAGTGGATGTGGAGAGGATGTTTCCTATAGTGGGGGAGTCTAGGACCGGAGGACACAGATAGAGTGGATGTGGAGATGGTGTTTCCTGTAGTGGGGAGTCTAGGACCAGAGGACGCAGATAGAGTGGATGTGGAGAGGATGTCACCTCCAGTGGGGGAATCTAGGACCAGAGGACACAGATAGAGTGGATGTGGAGAAGATATTTCCTATAGTGGGGGAGTCTAGAACCAGAGGGCACAGATAGAGTGGATGTGGAGAGGATGTTTCCTATAGTGGGGAGTCCAGGACCAGAGGACACAGATAGAGTGGATGTGGAAAGGATGTTTCCTATAGTGGAGGGGTCTAGGACCAGGGAACACAGATAGAGTGGATGTGGAGAGGATGTTTCCTATAGTGGGGGAGTCTAGGACCGGAGGACACAGATAGAGTGGATGTGGAGAGGATGTTTCCTGTAGTGGGGAGTCTGGGACCAGAGGACACAGAATGGATGTGGAGAGGATGTTTCCTATCGTGGGGAGTCTAGGACCAGAGGGCACAGATAGAGTGGATGTGGAGAAGATGTTTCCTATAGTGGGGGAGTCTAGGACCAGAGGGCACAGATAGAGTGGATGTGGAGAGGATGTCTCCTATAGTGGGGAGTCTAGGACCAGAGGACACAGATAGAGTGGATGTGGAGAGGATGTTTCCTATAGTGGGGAGTCTAGGACCAGAGGACACAGATAGAGTGGATGTGGAGAGGATGTTTCCTATAGTGGGGGAGTCTAGGACCAGAGGACACAGATAGAGTGGATGTGGAGATGATGTTTCCTATATTGCGGAGTCTAGGACCAGAGGGCGCAGATAGAGTGGATGTGGAGAGGATGTTTCCTATAGTGGAGGGGTCTAGGACCAGAGAACACAGATAGAGTGGATGTGGAGAGGATGTTTCCTATAGTGGGGGAGTCTAGGACTAGAGAACACAGATAGAGTGGATGTGGAGAGGACGTTTCCTGTAGTGGGGAGTCTAGGACCAGAGGACACAGATAGAGTGGATGTGGAGATGATGTTTCCTGTAGTGGGGAGTCTAGGACCAGAGGACACAGATAGAGTGGATGTGGAGATGGTGTTTCCTGTAGTGGGGAGTCTAGGACCAGAGGACACAGATAGAGTGGATGTGGAGATGATGTTTCCTGTAGTGGGGAGTCTAGGACCAGAGGACACAGATAGAGTGAATGTGGAGATGATGTTTCCTATAGTGGGGAGTCTTGGACCAGAGGACACAGATAGAGTGGATGTGGAGATGATGTTTCCTGTAGTGGAGAGTCTAGGACCAGAGGACACAGATAGAGTGGATGTGGAGAGGATGTTTCCTATAGTGGGGGAGTCTAGGACCAGAGGACACAGATAGAGTGGATGTGGAGAGGATGTTTCCTATAGTGGGGGAGTCTAGGACCAGAGGACACAGATAGAGTGGATGTGGAGATGATGTTTCCTATACTGGGGGAGTCCAGGACCAGAGGACACAGATAGAGTGGATGTGGAGAGGATGTTTCCTATAGTGGAGGGGTCTAGGACCAGAGGACACAGATAGAGTGGATGTGGAGAGGATGTTTCCTATAGTGGGGGAGTCTAGGACCGGAGGACACAGATAGAGTGGATGTGGAGATGGTGTTTCCTGTAGTGGGGAGTCTAGGACCAGAGGACGCAGATAGAGTGGATGTGGAGAGGATGTCACCTCCAGTGGGGGAATCTAGGACCAGAGGGCACAGATAGAGTGGAAGTGGAGAGGATGTTTACTATAGTGGGGGAGTCTAGGACCAGAGGACACAGATAGAGTGGATGTGGAGAGGATGTCTCCTATAGTGGGGAGTCTAGGACCAGAGGACACAGATAGAGTGGATGTGGAGAGGATGTTTCCTATAGTGGGGAGTCTAGGACCAGAGGACACAGATAGAGTGGATGTGGAGAGGATGTTTCCTATAGTGGGGGAGTCTAGGACCAGAGGACACAAATAGAGTGGATGTGGAGATGATGTTTCCTATAGTGGGGGAGTCCAGGACCAGAGGACACAGATAGAGTGGATGTGGAGAGGATGTTTCCTATAGTGGAGGGGTCTAGGACCAGAGGACACAGATAGAGTGGATGTGGAGAGGATGTTTCCTATAGTGGGGGAGTCTAGGACCGGAGGACACAGATAGAGTGGATGTGGAGATGGTGTTTCCTGTAGTGGGGAGTCTAGGACCAGAGGACGCAGATAGAGTGGATGTGGAGAGGATGTCACCTCCAGTGGGGGAATCTAGGACCAGAGGACACAGATAGAGTGGATGTGGAGAAAATATTTCCTATAGTGGGGGAGTCTAGAACCAGAGGGCACAGATAGAGTGGATGTGGAGAGGATGTTTCCTATAGTGGGGAGTCTAGGACCAGAGGACACAGATAGAGTGGATGTGGAGAGGATGTTTCCTGTAGTGGGGAGTCTCGGACCAGAGGACACAGAATGGATGTGGAGAGGATGTTTCCTATATTGGGGAGTCTAGGACCAGAGGGCACAGATAGAGTGGATGTGGAGAAGATGTTTCCTATAGTGGGGAGTCCAGGATCAGATGGCACAGATCGAGTGAATGTGGAGAGGATGTTTCCTATAGTGGGTAGTCTAGGACCAGAGGACACAGATAGAGTGGATGTGGGGAGGATGTTTCCTATATTGCGGAGTCTAGGACCAGAGGGCGCAGATAGAGTGGATGTGGAGAGGATGTTTCCTATAGTGGAGGGGTCTAGGACCAGTGAACACAGATAGAGTGGATGTGGAGATGGTGTTTCCTGTAGTGGGGAGTCTAGGATCAGATGGCACAGATCGAGTGAATGTGGAGAGGATGTTTCCTATAGTGGGGAGTCTAGGATCAGATGGCACAGATCGAGTGAATGTGGAGAGGATGTTTCCTATAGTGGGGGAGTCTAGGACCAGAGGGCACAGATAGAGTGGAAGTGGAGAGGATGTTTACTATAGTGGGGGAGTCTAGGACCAGAGGACACAGAGTGGATGTGGAGAGGATGTTTCCTATAGTGGAGGGGTCTAGGACCAGGGAACACAGATAGAGTGGATGTGGAGAGGATGTTTCCTATAGTGGGGGAGTCTAGGACCGGAGGACACAGATAGAGTGGATGTGGAGAGGATGTTTCCTGTAGTGGGGAGTCTGGGACCAGAGGACACAGAATGGATGTGGAGAGGATGTTTCCTATCGTGGGGAGTCTAGGACCAGAGGGCACAGATAGAGTGGATGTGGAGATGATGTTTCCTATATTGCGGAGTCTAGGACCAGAGGGCGCAGATAGAGTGGATGTGGAGAGGTTGTTTCCTATAGTGGAGGGGTCTTGGACCAGAGAACACAGATAGAGTGGATGTGGAGAGGATGTTTCCTATAGTGGGGGAGTCTAGGACTAGAGAACACAGATAGAGTGGATGTGGAGAGGACGTTTCCTGTAGTGGGGAGTCTAGGACCAGAGGACACAGATAGAGTGGATGTGGAGATGATGTTTCCTGTAGTGGGGAGTCTAGGACCAGAGGACACAGATAGAGTGGATGTGGAGATGGTGTTTCCTGTAGTGG
The DNA here is from genome assembly GCF_030028105.1 of Mobula birostris. Classification (NCBI taxonomy): domain Eukaryota; kingdom Metazoa; phylum Chordata; class Chondrichthyes; order Myliobatiformes; family Myliobatidae; genus Mobula; species Mobula birostris. The sequence continues at coordinate 38,393 of NW_027275803.1, forward strand.
GGAGTCTAGGACCAGAGGACACAGATAGAGTGGATGTGGAGATGATGTTTCCTGTAGTGGGGAGTCTAGGACCAGAGGACACAGATAGAGTGAATGTGGAGATGATGTTTCCTATAGTGGGGAGTCTTGGACCAGAGGACACAGATAGAGTGGATGTGGAGATGATGTTTCCTGTAGTGGAGAGTCTAGGACCAGAGGACACAGATAGAGTGGATGTGGAGAGGATGTTTCCTATAGTGGGGAGTCTAGGATCAGATGGCACGGATCGAGTGAATGTGGAGAGGATGTTTCCTATAGTGGGGAGTCTAGGATCAGATGGCACAGATCGAGTGAATGTGGTGAGGATGTTTCCTATAGTGGGGGAGTCTAGGACCAGAGGGCACAGATAGAGTGGAAGTGGAGAGGATGTTTCCTATAGTGGGGGAGTCTAGGACCAGAGGACACAGATAGAGTGGATGTGGAGAGGATGTTTCCTATAGTGGGAGAGTCTAGGACCAGAGGACACAGATAGAGTGGATGTGGAGATGATGTTTCCTATACTGGGGGAGTCCAGGACCAGAGGACACAGATAGAGTGGATGTGGAGAGGATTTTTCCTATAGTGGAGGGGTCTAGGACCAGAGGACACAGATAGAGTGGATGTGGAGAGGATGTTTCCTATAGTGGGGGAGTCTAGGACCGGAGGACACAGATAGAGTGGATGTGGAGATGGTGTTTCCTGTAGTGGGGAGTCTAGGACCAGAGGACGCAGATAGAGTGGATGTGGAGAGGATGTCACCTCCAGTGGGGGAATCTAGGACCAGAGGACACAGATAGAGTGGATGTGGAGAAGATATTTCCTATAGTGGGGGAGTCTAGAACCAGAGGGCACAGATAGAGTGGATGTGGAGAGGATGTTTCCTATAGTGGGGAGTCTAGGACCAGAGGACACAGATAGAGTGGATGTGGAGAGGATGTTTCCTGTAGTGGGGAGTCTCGGACCAGAGGACACAGAATGGATGTGGAGAGGATGTTTCCTATAGTGGGGAGTCTAGGACCAGAGGGCACAGATAGAGTGGATGTGGAGAAGATGTTTCCTTTTGTGGGGAGTCTAGGATCAGATGGCACAGATCGAGTGAATGTGGAGAGGATGTTTCCTATAGTGGGTAGTCTAGGATCAGATGGCACAGATCGAGTGAATGTGGAGAGGATGTTTCCTATAGTGGGGAGTCTAGGATCAGATGGCACAGATCGAGTGAATGTGGAGAGGATGTTTCCTATAGTGGGGGAGTCTAGGACCAGAGGGCACAGATAGAGTGGAAGTGGAGAGGATGTTTACTATAGTGGGGGAGTCTAGGACCAGAGGACACAGATAGAGTGGATGTGGAGAGGATGTTTCCTATAGTGGAGGGGTCTAGGACCAGGGAACACAGATAGAGTGGATGTGGAGAGGATGTTTCCTATAGTGGGGGAGTCTAGGACCGGAGGACACAGATAGAGTGGATGTGGAGAGGATGTTTCCTGTAGTGGGGAGTCTGGGACCAGAGGACACAGAATGGATGTGGAGAGGATGTTTCCTATCGTGGGGAGTCTAGGACCAGAGGGCACAGATAGAGTGGATGTGGAGAAGATGTTTCCTGTAGTGGGGGAGTCTAGGACCAGAGGGCACAGATAGAGTGGATGTGGAGAGGATGTCTCCTATAGTGGGGAGTCTAGGACCAGAGGACACAGATAGAGTGGATGTGGAGAGGATGTTTCCTATAGTGGGGAGTCTAGGACCAGAGGACACAGATAGAGTGGATGTGGAGAGGATGTTTCCTATAGTGGGGGAGTCTAGGACCAGAGGACACAGATAGAGTGGATGTGGAGATGATGTTTCCTATATTGCGGAGTCTAGGACCAGAGGGCGCAGATAGAGTGGATGTGGAGAGGATGTTTCCTATAGTGGAGGGGTCTAGGACCAGAGAACACAGATAGAGTGGATGTGGAGAGGATGTTTCCTATAGTGGGGGAGTCTAGGACTAGAGAACACAGATAGAGTGGATGTGGAGAGGACGTTTCCTGTAGTGGGGAGTCTAGGACCAGAGGACACAGATAGAGTGGATGTGGAGATGATGTTTCCTGTAGTGGGGAGTCTAGGACCAGAGGACACAGATAGAGTGGATGTGGAGATGGTGTTTCCTGTAGTGGGGAGTCTAGGACCAGAGGACACAGATAGAGTGGATGTGGAGATGATGTTTCCTGTAGTGGGGAGTCTAGGACCAGAGGACACAGATAGAGTGAATGTGGAGATGATGTTTCCTATAGTGGGGAGTCTTGGACCAGAGGACACAGATAGAGTGGATGTGGAGATGATGTTTCCTGTAGTGGAGAGTCTAGGACCAGAGGACACAGATAGAGTGGATGTGGAGAGGATGTTTCCTATAGTGGGGGAGTCTAGGACCAGAGGACACAGATAGAGTGGATGTGGAGAGGATATTTCCTATAGTGGGGGAGTCTAGGACCAGAGGACACAGATAGAGTGGATGTGGAGATGATGTTTCCTATACTGGGGGAGTCCAGGACCAGAGGACACAGATAGAGTGGATGTGGAGAGGATGTTTCCTATAGTGGAGGGGTCTAGGACCAGAGGACACAGATAGAGTGGATGTGGAGAGGATGTTTCCTATAGTGGGGGAGTCTAGGACCGGAGGACACAGATAGAGTGGATGTGGAGATGGTGTTTCCTGTAGTGGGGAGTCTAGGACCAGAGGACGCAGATAGAGTGGATGTGGAGAGGATGTCACCTCCAGTGGGGGAATCTAGGACCAGAGGGCACAGATAGAGTGGAAGTGGAGAGGATGTTTACTATAGTGGGGGAGTCTAGGACCAGAGGACACAGATAGAGTGGATGTGGAGAGGATGTCTCCTATAGTGGGGAGTCTAGGACCAGAGGACACAGATAGAGTGGATGTGGAGAGGATGTTTCCTATAGTGGGGAGTCTAGGACCAGAGGACACAGATAGAGTGGATGTGGAGAGGATGTTTCCTATAGTGGGGGAGTCTAGGACCAGAGGACACAGATAGAGTGGATGTGGAGATGATGTTTCCTATAGTGGGGGAGTCCAGGACCAGAGGACACAGATAGAGTGGATGTGGAGAGGATGTTTCCTATAGTGGAGGGGTCTAGGACCAGAGGACACAGATAGAGTGGATGTGGAGAGGATGTTTCCTATAGTGGGGGAGTCTAGGACCGGAGGACACAGATAGAGTGGATGTGGAGATGGTGTTTCCTGTAGTGGGGAGTCTAGGACCAGAGGACGCAGATAGAGTGGATGTGGAGAGGATGTCACCTCCAGTGGGGGAATCTAGGACCAGAGGACACAGATAGAGTGGATGTGGAGAAAATATTTCCTATAGTGGGGGAGTCTAGAACCAGAGGGCACAGATAGAGTGGATGTGGAGAGGATGTTTCCTATAGTGGGGAGTCTAGGACCAGAGGACACAGATAGAGTGGATGTGGAGAGGATGTTTCCTGTAGTGGGGAGTCTCGGACCAGAGGACACAGAATGGATGTGGAGAGGATGTTTCCTATATTGGGGAGTCTAGGACCAGAGGGCACAGATAGAGTGGATGTGGAGAAGATGTTTCCTATAGTGGGGAGTCCAGGATCAGATGGCACAGATCGAGTGAATGTGGAGAGGATGTTTCCTATAGTGGGTAGTCTAGGACCAGAGGACACAGACAGAGTGGATGTTGGGAGGATGTTTCCTATATTGCGGAGTCTAGGACCAGAGGGCGCAGATAGAGTGGATGTGGAGAGGATGTTTCCTATAGTGGAGGGGTCTAGGACCAGTGAACACAGATAGAGTGGATGTGGAGATGGTGTTTCCTGTAGTGGGGAGTCTAGGACCAGAGGACACAGATAGAGTGGATGTGGAGATGGTGTTTCCTGTAGTGGGGAGTCTAGGACCAGAGGACACAGATAGAGTGAATGTGGAGATGATGTTTCCTATAGTGGGGAGTCTAGGATCAGATGGCACAGATCGAGTGAATGTGGAGAGGATGTTTCCTATAGTGGGGGAGTCTAGGACCAGAGGGCACAGATAGAGTGGAAGTGGAGAGGATGTTTACTATAGTGGGGGAGTCTAGGACCAGAGGACACAGATAGAGTGGATGTGGAGAGGATGTTTCCTATAGTGGAGGGGTCTAGGACCAGGGAACACAGATAGAGTGGATGTGGAGAGGATGTTTCCTATAGTGGGGGAGTCTAGGACCGGAGGACACAGATAGAGTGGATGTGGAGAGGATGTTTCCTGTAGTGGGGAGTCTGGGACCAGAGGACACAGAATGGATGTGGAGAGGATGTTTCCTATCGTGGGGAGTCTAGGACCAGAGGGCACAGATAGAGTGGATGTGGAGATGATGTTTCCTATATTGCGGAGTCTAGGACCAGAGGGCGCAGATAGAGTGGATGTGGAGAGGATGTTTCCTATAGTGGAGGGGTCTAGGACCAGAGAACACAGATAGAGTGGATGTGGAGAGGATGTTTCCTATAGTGGGGGAGTCTAGGACTAGAGAACACAGATAGAGTGGATGTGGAGAGGACGTTTCCTGTAGTGGGGAGTCTAGGACCAGAGGACACAGATAGAGTGGATGTGGAGATGATGTTTCCTGTAGTGGGGAGTCTAGGACCAGAGGACACAGATAGAGTGGATGTGGAGATGGTGTTTCCTGTAGTGGGGAGTCTAGGACCAGAGGACACAGATAGAGTGGATGTGGAGATGATGTTTCCTGTAGTGGGGAGTCTAGGACCAGAGGACACAGATAGAGTGAATGTGGAGATGATGTTTCCTATAGTGGGGAGTCTTGGACGAGAGGACACAGATAGAGTGGATGTGGAGATGATGTTTCCTGTAGTGGAGAGTCTAGGACCAGAGGACACAGATAGAGTGGATGTGGAGAGGATGTTTCCTATAGTGGGGAGTCTAGGATCAGATGGCACGGATCGAGTGAATGTGGAGAGGATGTTTCCTATAGTGGGGAGTCTAGGATCAGATGGCACAGATCGAGTGAATGTGGTGAGGATGTTTCCTATAGTGGGGGAGTCTAGGACCAGAGGGCACAGATAGAGTGGAAGTGGAGAGGATGTTTCCTATAGTGGGGGAGTCTAGGACCAGAGGACACAGATAGAGTGGATGTGGAGAGGATGTTTCCTATAGTGGGGGAGTCTAGGACCAGAGGACACAGATAGAGTGGATGTGGAGATGATGTTTCCTATACTGGGGGAGTCCAGGACCAGAGGACACAGATAGAGTGGATGTGGAGAGGATTTTTCCTATAGTGGAGGGGTCTAGGACCAGAGGACACAGATAGAGTGGATGTGGAGAGGATGTTTCCTATAGTGGGGGAGTCTAGGACCGGAGGACACAGATAGAGTGGATGTGGAGATGGTGTTTCCTGTAGTGGGGAGTCTAGGACCAGAGGACGCAGATAGAGTGGATGTGGAGAGGATGTCACCTCCAGTGGGGGAATCTAGGACCAGAGGACACAGATAGAGTGGATGTGGAGAAGATATTTCCTATAGTGGGGGAGTCTAGAACCAGAGGGCACAGATAGAGTGGATGTGGAGAGGATGTTTCCTATAGTGGGGAGTCTAGGACCAGAGGACACAGATAGAGTGGATGTGGAGAGGATGTTTCCTGTAGTGGGGAGTCTCGGACCAGAGGACACAGAATGGATGTGGAGAGGATGTTTCCTATAGTGGGGAGTCTAGGACCAGAGGGCACAGATAGAGTGGATGTGGAGAAGATGTTTCCTATAGTGGGGAGTCTAGGATCAGATGGCACAGATCGAGTGAATGTGGAGAGGATGTTTCCTATAGTGGGTAGTCTAGGACCAGAGGACACAGATAGAGTGGATGTGGAGAGGATGTTTCCTATATTGCGGAGTCTAGGACCAGAGGGCGCAGATAGAGTGGATGTGGAGAGGATGTTTCCTTTTGTGGAGGGGTCTTGGACCAGTGAACACAGATAGAGTGGATGTGGAGATGGTGTTTCCTGTAGTGGGGAGTCTAGGACCAGAGGACACAGATAGAGTGGATGTGGAGATGGTGTTTCCTGTAGTGGGGAGTCTAGGACCAGAGGACACAGATAGAGTGAATGTGGAGATGATGTTTCCTATAGTGGGGAGTCTAGGATCAGATGGCACAGATCGAGTGAATGTGGAGAGGATGTTTCCTATAGTGGGGAGTCTAGGATCAGATGGCACAGATCGAGTGAATGTGGAGAGGATGTTTCCTATAGTGGGGGAGTCTAGGACCAGAGGGCACAGATAGAGTGGAAGTGGAGAGGATGTTTACTATAGTGGGGGAGTCTAGGACCAGAGGACACAGATAGAGTGGATGTGGAGAGGATGTTTCCTATAGTGGAGGGGTCTAGGACCAGAGAACACAGATAGAGTGGATGTGGAGAGGATGTTTCCTATAGTGGGGGAGTCTAGGACCGGAGGACACAGATAGAGTGGATGTGGAGAGGATGTTTCCTGTAGTGGGGAGTCTGGGACCAGAGGACACAGAATGGATGTGGAGAGGATGTTTCCTATCGTGGGGAGTCTAGGACCAGAGGGCACAGATAGAGTGGATGTGGAGAAGATGTTTCCTATAGTGGGGGAGTCTAGGACCAGAGGGCACAGATAGAGTGGATGTGGAGAGGATGTCTCCTATAGTGGGGAGTCTAGGACCAGAGGACACAGATAGAGTGGATGTGGATAGGATGTTTCCTATAGTGGGGAGTCTAGGACCAGAGGACACAGATAGAGTGGATGTGGAGAGGATGTTTCCTATAGTGGGGGAGTCTAGGACCAGAGGACACAGATAGAGTGGATGTGGAGATGATGTTTCCTATATTGCGGAGTCTAGGACTAGAGGGCGCAGATAGAGTGGATGTGGAGAGGATGTTTCCTATAGTGGAGGGGTCTAGGACCAGAGAACACAGATAGAGTGGATGTGGAGAGGATGTTTCCTATAGTGGGGGAGTCTAGGACTAGAGAACACAGATAGAGTGGATGTGGAGAGGACGTTTCCTGTAGTGGGGAGTCTAGGACCAGAGGACACAGATAGAGTGGATGTGGAGATGATGTTTCCTGCAGTGGGGAGTCTAGGACCAGAGGACACAGATAGAGTGGATGTGGAGATGGTGTTTCCTGTAGTGGGGAGTCTAGGAGCAGAGGACACAGATAGAGTGGATGTGGAGATGATGTTTCCTGTAGTGGGGAGTCTAGGACCAGAGGACACAGATAGAGTGAATGTGGAGATGATGTTTCCTATAGTGGGGAGTCTTGGACCAGAGGACACAGATAGAGTGGATGTGGAGATGATGTTTCCTGTAGTGGAGAGTCTAGGACCAGAGGACACAGATAGAGTGGATGTGGAGAGGATGTTTCCTATAGTGGGGAGTCAAGGATCAGATGGCACAGATCGAGTGAATGTGGAGAGGATGTTTCCTATAGTGGGGAGTCTAGGATCAGATGGCACAGATCGAGTGAATGTGGTGAGGATGTTTCCTATAGTGGGGGAGTCTAGGACCAGAGGGCACAGATAGAGTGGAAGTGGAGAGGATGTTTACTATAGTGGGGGAGTCTAGGACCAGAGGACACAGATAGAGTGGATGTGGAGAGGATGTTTCCTATAGTGGAGGGGTCTAGGACCAGAGAACACAGATAGAGTGGATGTGGAGAGGATGTTTCCTATAGTGGGGGAGTCTAGGACCGGAGGACACAGATAGAGTGGATGTGGAGAGGATGTTTCCTGTAGTGGGGAGTCTGGGACCAGAGGACACAGAAAGGATGTGGAGAGGATGTTTCCTATAGTGGGGAGTCTAGGACCAGAGGACACAGATAGAGTGGATGTGGAGAAGATGTTTCCTATAGTGGGGGAGTCTAGGACCAGAGGGCACAGATAGAGTGGATGTGGAGAGGATGTCTCCTATAGTGGGGAGTCTAGGACCAGAGGACACAGATAGAGTGGATGTGGAGAGGATGTTTCCTATAGTGGGGAGTCTAGGACCAGAGGACACAGATAGAGTGGATGTGGAGAGGATGTTTCCTATAGTGGGGGAGTCTAGGACCAGAGGACACAGATAGAGTGGATGTGGAGATGATGTTTCCTATAGTGGGGGAGTCCAGGACCAGAGGACACAGATAGAGTGGATGTGGAGAGGATGTTTCCTATAGTGGAGGGGTCTAGGACCAGAGGACACAGATAGAGTGGATGTGGAGAGGATGTTTCCTATAGTGGGGGAGTCTAGGACCGGAGGACACAGATAGAGTGGATGTGGAGATGGTGTTTCCTGTAGTGGGGAGTCTAGGACCAGAGGACGCAGATAGAGTGGATGTGGAGAGGATGTCACCTCCAGTGGGGGAATCTAGGACCAGAGGACACAGATAGAGTGGATGTGGAGAAGATATTTCCTATAGTGGGGGAGTCTAGAACCAGAGGGCACAGATAGAGTGGATGTGGAGAGGATGTTTCCTATAGTGGGGAGTCCAGGACCAGAGGACACAGATAGAGTGGATGTGGAAAGGATGTTTCCTGTAGTGGGGAGTCTAGGACCGGAGGACACAGATAGAGTGGATGTGGAGAGGATGTTTCCTGTAGTGGGGAGTCTGGGACCAGAGGACACAGAATGGATGTGGAGAGGATGTTTCCTATCGTGGGGAGTCTAGGACCAGAGGGCACAGATAGAGTGGATGTGGAGATGATGTTTCCTATATTGCGGAGTCTAGGACCAGAGGGCGCAGATAGAGTGGATGTGGAGAGGTTGTTTCCTATAGTGGAGGGGTCTTGGACCAGAGAACACAGATAGAGTGGATGTGGAGAGGATGTTTCCTATAGTGGGGGAGTCTAGGACTAGAGAACACAGATAGAGTGGATGTGGAGAGGACGTTTCCTGTAGTGGGGAGTCTAGGACCAGAGGACACAGATAGAGTGGATGTGGAGATGATGTTTCCTGTAGTGGGGAGTCTAGGACCAGAGGACACAGATAGAGTGGATGTGGAGATGGTGTTTCCTGTAGTGGGGAGTCTAGGACCAGAGGACACAGATAGAGTGGATGTGGAGATGATGTTTCCTGTAGTGGGGAGTCTAGGACCAGAGGACACAGATAGAGTGAATGTGGAGATGATGTTTCCTATAGTGGGGAGTCTTGGACCAGAGGACACAGATAGAGTGGATGTGGAGATGATGTTTCCTGTAGTGGAGAGTCTAGGACCAGAGGACACAGATAGAGTGGATGTGGAGAGGATGTTTCCTATAGTGGGGAGTCTAGGATCAGATGGCACGGATCGAGTGAATGTGGAGAGGATGTTTCCTATAGTGGGGAGTCTAGGATCAGATGGCACAGATCGAGTGAATGTGGTGAGGATGTTTCCTATAGTGGGGGAGTCTAGGACCAGAGGGCACAGATAGAGTGGAAGTGGAGAGGATGTTTCCTATAGTGGGGGAGTCTAGGACCAGAGGACACAGATAGAGTGGATGTGGAGAGGATGTTTCCTATAGTGGGAGAGTCTAGGACCAGAGGACACAGATAGAGTGGATGTGGAGATGATGTTTCCTATACTGGGGGAGTCCAGGACCAGAGGACACAGATAGAGTGGATGTGGAGAGGATTTTTCCTATAGTGGAGGGGTCTAGGACCAGAGGACACAGATAGAGTGGATGTGGAGAGGATGTTTCCTATAGTGGGGGAGTCTAGGACCGGAGGACACAGATAGAGTGGATGTGGAGATGGTGTTTCCTGTAGTGGGGAGTCTAGGACCAGAGGACGCAGATAGAGTGGATGTGGAGAGGATGTCACCTCCAGTGGGGGAATCTAGGACCAGAGGACACAGATAGAGTGGATGTGGAGAAGATATTTCCTATAGTGGGGGAGTCTAGAACCAGAGGGCACAGATAGAGTGGATGTGGAGAGGATGTTTCCTATAGTGGGGAGTCTAGGACCAGAGGACACAGATAGAGTGGATGTGGAGAGGATGTTTCCTGTAGTGGGGAGTCTCGGACCAGAGGACACAGAATGGATGTGGAGAGGATGTTTCCTATAGTGGGGAGTCTAGGACCAGAGGGCACAGATAGAGTGGATGTGGAGAAGATGTTTCCTTTTGTGGGGAGTCTAGGATCAGATGGCACAGATCGAGTGAATGTGGAGAGGATGTTTCCTATAGTGGGTAGTCTAGGACCAGAGGACACAGATAGAGTGGATGTGGAGAGGATGTTTCCTATATTGCGGAGTCTAGGACCAGAGGGCGCAGATAGAGTGGATGTGGAGAGGATGTTTCCTATAGTGGAGGGGTCTAGGACCAGTGAACACAGATAGAGTGGATGTGGAGATGGTGTTTCCTGTAGTGGGGAGTCTAGGACCAGAGGACACAGATAGAGTGGATGTGGAGATGGTGTTTCCTGTAGTGGGGAGTCTAGGACCAGAGGACACAGATAGAGTGAATGTGGAGATGATGTTTCCTATAGTGGGGAGTCTAGGATCAGATGGCACAGATCGAGTGAATGTGGAGAGGATGTTTCCTATAGTGGGGAGTCTAGGATCAGATGGCACAGATCGAGTGAATGTGGAGAGGATGTTTCCTATAGTGGGGAGTCTAGGATCAGATGGCACAGATCGAGTGAATGTGGAGAGGATGTTTCCTATAGTGGGGGAGTCTAGGACCAGAGGGCACAGATAGAGTGGAAGTGGAGAGGATGTTTACTATAGTGGGGGAGTCTAGGACCAGAGGACACAGATAGAGTGGATGTGGAGAGGATGTTTCCTATAGTGGAGGGGTCTAGGACCAGGGAACACAGATAGAGTGGATGTGGAGAGGATGTTTCCTATAGTGGGGGAGTCTAGGACCGGAGGACACAGATAGAGTGGATGTGGAGAGGATGTTTCCTGTAGTGGGGAGTCTGGGACCAGAGGACACAGAATGGATGTGGAGAGGATGTTTCCTATCGTGGGGAGTCTAGGACCAGAGGGCACAGATAGAGTGGATGTGGAGAAGATGTTTCCTGTAGTGGGGGAGTCTAGGACCAGAGGGCACAGATAGAGTGGATGTGGAGAGGATGTCTCCTATAGTGGGGAGTCTAGGACCAGAGGACACAGATAGAGTGGATGTGGAGAGGATGTTTCCTATAGTGGGGAGTCTAGGACCAGAGGACACAGATAGAGTGGATGTGGAGAGGATGTTTCCTATAGTGGGGGAGTCTAGGACCAGAGGACACAGATAGAGTGGATGTGGAGATGATGTTTCCTATATTGCGGAGTCTAGGACCAGAGGGCGCAGATAGAGTGGATGTGGAGAGGATGTTTCCTATAGTGGAGGGGTCTAGGACCAGAGAACACAGATAGAGTGGATGTGGAGAGGATGTTTCCTATAGTGGGGGAGTCTAGGACTAGAGAACACAGATAGAGTGGATGTGGAGAGGACGTTTCCTGTAGTGGGGAGTCTAGGACCAGAGGACACAGATAGAGTGGATGTGGAGATGATGTTTCCTGTAGTGGGGAGTCTAGGACCAGAGGACACAGATAGAGTGGATGTGGAGATGGTGTTTCCTGTAGTGGGGAGTCTAGGACCAGAGGACACAGATAGAGTGGATGTGGAGATGATGTTTCCTGTAATGGGGAGTCTAGGACCAGAGGACACAGATAGAGTGAATGTGGAGATGATGTTTCCTATAGTGGGGAGTCTTGGACCAGAGGACACAGATAGAGTGGATGTGGAGATGATGTTTCCTGTAGTGGAGAGTCTAGGACCAGAGGACACAGATAGAGTGGATGTGGAGAGGATGTTTCCTATAGTGGGGGAGTCTAGGACCAGAGGACACAGATAGAGTGGATGTGGAGAGGATATTTCCTATAGTGGGGGAGTCTAGGACCAGAGGACACAGATAGAGTGGATGTGGAGATGATGTTTCCTATACTGGGGGAGTCCA